>NW_025535562.1:40000-75000 GCF_020615455.1 Coregonus clupeaformis
ATATAGGCCTATCAACCCATTGGTATAGGGGTTATATTGTGATATATAATATTGACATGCCTATTAGAGCTACAGGATGGGTTCACACCGGATGGTGGAAGAGTTTGGTTCCTGTTGGTTGTAGTTGAAGTCGTAAACAGGACATTCTGTTCTATCGTGTTCTTATGGTTAAACTGACAGAGGCAACAAAAGCATTATGGTTTGCTCCTCAGTAGGCTAGTAGACAGATTGGGGCTGCTGGGCTATTTTTAGGTGACGTTGTTTTTTTAGTTATAGAACTAAAGCTCGGTTCAATCTGTCACTTCTTCTCTTAAAGGCTTGTGGTAAAACAATGACATTATTTTTGGAAGCTAGTAATGACTAAACAAGTCCATTGTTGGAGATGTAATAGAAGACATTTCTTCTTGTTTTTCTTGACGTTTTGTGTCGCTGTTTGTATCTGTGCTGTGTCCCTTTCATAACCATTAGTCTGGTTGGTTTAGTGGCAGAACTGGGGTTGTGGAGGACAGGAAAACAGGTTTTATGGTTCTACATAGAAATAGACTTGACTCTGAGTCAACCTGATAACAGGGTTCTTTGAACCCTTCAAATAAAATAGAGAGAGAGAGAGGAAGGGAGAGAAAGAGAGAGAGAGAGAGAGAGAGAGAGAGAGAAGAGGGAGAGAGAGAGAGAGATAGAGAAAGAAGAGGGAGAGGAAGAGGAAGGGAGAGAGGGAGAGAGAGAGAAGAGGGAGAGAGAGAGAAGAGGGAGAGAGAGAAAGAGAGAAACAAGAGAGAGAGAGAGAGAGAGAGAGAGAGAGAGAGAGAGAGAGAGAGAGGTGAAAAGTGAAAAGTGTACAGAAGAGATATGTTTCATGAAGTATCTTGATCAGCACCAAATGTTTAGTGCTGTGTGAAAGGCTGCCTGCCTGGCAGACCGTCTAATTGAGACACTGCCAGCCAGGACCTTTTCAGAGCAGGTTCTTCACCAAGGCCGAAACCAAATGGCCCTACTTTTGACCAGGACCAATAGGATGCTATTTGGGATGCAGCATATTCCTGTCTCTGTATCTCATCATGTAAACCAGCGAGTCGGGTTGGAAAAGAGAGGCAGGCAAGTGGCATTCTGATGAGACTACGTCGACCAGCAAATAGACCAACCTTGCCCTTGATCTCTAATGTCTCGAGTTTTAAGTTAGAATAGTGGGTGATATTCCACACTATTTACCAAGAGAGTTTTCATCTATATTTTTCATAGCTGTCTGTTTACCACCACAAACCGATGCTGGCACTAAGACAGCACTCAACGAGCTGAATAGGGCCATAAGTAAACAAGAAAATGTACATTCAGAGGCTGCGTTTTTCTTGGCCAGTGATTTTAATGCAGGGCAACTGAAATCCATTTGACCTAATTTTTTACGAGTATGTCACCTGTGAAATAAATAGGTAATTTAGCAGACGCTCTTATCCAGAGCGACTTACAGGAGCAATTAGGGCTAAGTGCCTTGCTCAAGTGCACATCGACAGATTTTACACCTAGTCGGCTCGGGGATTAGAACCAGCGACCTTTCGGTTACTGGCACAACGCTCTTAACCACTAAGCTACCTGCCACCCTGTGCAACTAGAGGCAACAAAACAACAGAATCACCTTTACTCCACACACAGAAACGCATACATGGCTCTCCCTCGCCTTCCCTTTGGCAAACGCATACAAGGCTCTCCCTCGCCTTCCCTCTGGCAAGGCTCTCCCTCGCCTTCCCTTTGACAAGGCTCTCCCTCGCCTTCCCTTTGGCAAGGCTCTCCCTCGCCTTCCCTCTGGCAAGGCTCTCCCTCGCCTTCCCTTTGGCAAGGCTCTCCCTCGCCTTCCCTTTGGCAAGGCTCTCCCTCGCCTTCCCTCTGGCAAGGCTCTCCCTCGCCTTCCCTTTGGCAAGGCTCTCCCTTGCCTTCCTTCTGGCAAATCTCACCATAACTCTATGTTCCTTACAAGCAGAAACTCAAGTGGTCGTATGAAGCGGATGCTAAGCTACAGTACCGTTTCGCTAGCACAGACTGGAATATGTATGAAGCGGATGCTAAGCTACAGTACCGTTTCGCTAGCACAGACTGGAATATGTATGAAGTGGATGCTAAGCTACAGTACCGTTTCGCTAGCACAGACTGGAATATGTATGAAGCGGATGCTAAGCTACAGTACCGTTTCGCTAGCACAGACTGGAATATGTATGAAGTGGATGCTAAGCTACAGTACCGTTTCGCTAGCACAGACTGGAATATGTATGAAGCGGATGCTAAGCTACAGTACCGTTTCGCTAGCACAGACTGGAATATGTATGAAGCGGATGCTAAGCTACAGTACCGTTTCGCTAGCACAGACTGGAATATGTATGAAGCGGATGCTAAGCTACAGTATCGTTTCGCTAGCACAGACTGGAATATGTATGAAGCGGATGCTAAGCTACAGTACCGTTTCGCTAGCACAGACTGGAATATGTATGAAGCGGATGCTAAGCTACAGTACTGTTTCGCTAGCACAGACTGGAATATGTATGAAGCGGATGCTAAGCTACAGTACCGTTTCGCTAGCACAGACTGGAATATGTATGAAGCGGATGCTAAGCTACAGTACCGTTTCGCTAGCACAGACTGGAATATGTATGAAGCGGATGCTAAGCTACAGTACCGTTTCGCTAGCACAGACTGGAATATGTATGAAGCGGATGCTAAGCTACAGTACCGTTTCGCTAGCACAGACTGGAATATGTATGAAGCGGATGCTAAGCTACAGTACCGTTTCGCTAGCACAGACTGGAATATGTATGAAGCGGATGCTAAGCTACAGTACCGTTTCGCTAGCACAGACTGGAATATGTATGAAGCGGATGCTAAGCTACAGTACCGTTTCGCTAGCACAGACTGGAATATGTATGAAGCGGATGCTAAGCTACAGTACCGTTTGGCTAGCACAGACTGGAATATGTATGAAGCGGATGCTAAGCTACAGTACTGTTTCGCTAGCACAGACTGGAATATGTATGAAGCGGATGCTAAGCTACAGGACTGTTTCGCTAGCACAGACTGGAATATGTTCCGGGATTCATTCGATAACATTGAGGAGTTTACCACCTGCTTCATTAATAACTGCATCAACGTCGTCGTCCCCACAGTGACCGTACGTACATATCCCAACAGAACCATGGATTACAGGCAACATCCTCACTGGGCTAAAGGCTAGAGCTACCGCTTTCAAGGAGCGGGACACTAATTCGGACGCTTATAAGAAATCCTGCTATGACCTCCGAACGAGCCGTCAAACAGGCAAAGTGTCAATACAGGACTAAGTTCGAATCCTACAACGCCGGCTCTGACGCTCGTCGGATGTGGCAGGACTTGCAAACTATCATGGATTACAAAGGGAAACCCAGCCGTGAACTGCCCTGTGACGTGAGCCTACCAGACGAGCTAAATGCCTTCTATGCTCTCGTCGATGCAAGCAACACTGAACCAAGCATGAGAACACCAGCCGTTCCGGACGACTGTTTGATCTCGCTCTCCGTAGCCGATGTGAGTAAGACCTTTAAAAAGGTTAACATTCACAATGTCGCGGGGCCAGACAGACTACCAGGACGCATACTCAGAGCTTGCGCTGACCAGCTGGCAAGTGTCTTCACTGACATTTTCAACCTCTCCCTGACTCAGTCTGTAATACCTACATGTTGCAACCAGACCACCATCTGCACTGACCTCTAGACCCTCTACAGGAGTGTCTGACCCCTACCCTCTACAAGAGTGTCTGACCCCTGCCCTCTACAGGAGTGTCTGACCCCTGCCCTCTACAGGAGTGTCTGTCCCCTACCCTCTACAAGAGTGTCTGACCCCTGCCCTCTACAGGAGTGTCTGACCCCTGCCCTCTACAGGAGTGTCTGACCCCTGCCCTCTACAGGAGTGTCTGACCCCTGTCCCCTACCCTCTACAGGAGTGTCTGTCCCCTGCCCTCTACAGGAGTGTCTGACCCCTGTCCCCTACCCTCTACAGGAGTGTCTGACCCCTGTCCCCTACCCTCTACAGGAGTGTCTGACCCCTGTCCCCTACCCTCTACCCTATACAGGAGTGTCTGACCCCTACCCTCTACAGGAGTGTCTGTCCCCTGCCCTCTACAGGAGTGTCTGTCCCCTGTCCCCTACCCACTACAGGAGTGTCTGACCCCTGCCCTCTACATGAGTGTCTGACCCCTGCCCTCTACATGAGTGTCTGACCCCTGCCCTCTACAGGAGTGTCTGACCCCTGCCCTCTACATGAGTGTCTGACCCCTGCCCTCTACCCTCCACCCTCTACATGAGTGTCTGACCCCTACCCTCTACATGAGTGTCTGACCCCTGCCCTCTACATGAGTGTCTGACCCCTGTCCCCTACCCTCTACAGGAGTGTCTGTCCCCTGCCCTCTACAGGAGTGTCTGACCCCTGCCCTCTACAGGAGTGTCTGACCCCTGCCCTCTACAAGAGTGTCTGACCCCTGCCCTCTACAGGAGTGTCTGACCCCTGCCCTCTACAGGAGTGTCTGACCCCTGCCCTCTACAAGAGTGTCTGACCCCTGCCCTCTACAAGATTGTCTGTCCCCTGCCCTCTACAGGAGTGTCTGACCCCTGCCCTCTACAGGAGTGTCTGACCCCTGCCCTCTACATGAGTGTCTGACCCCTGCCCTCTACAGGAGTGTCTGACCCCTGCCCTCTACAAGAGTGTCTGTCCCCTGCCCTCTACAGGAGTGTCTGACCCCTACCCTCTACAGGAGTGTCTGTCCCCTGTCCTCTACAGGAGTGTCTGACCCCTACCCTCTACATGAGTGTCTGACCCCTGCCCTCTACAGGAGTGTCTGACCCCTGCCCTCTACAGGAGTGTCTGACCCCTGCCCTCTACATGAGTGTCTGACCCCTGCCCTCTACAGGAGTGTCTGACCCCTGCCCTCTACAGGAGTGTCTGACCCCTGCCCTCTACAGGAGTGTCTGACCCCTGCCCTCTACAGGAGTGTCTGACCCCTGCCCTCTACATGAGTGTCTGACCCCTGCCCTCTACAGGAGTGTCTGACCCCTGCCCTCTACAAGAGTGTCTGTCCCCTGTCCCCTACCCTCTACAGGAGTGTCTGACCCCTGTCCCCTACAGGAGTGTCTGTCCCCTGTCCCCTACCCTCTACAGGAGTGTCTGTCCCCTACCCTCTACAGGAGTGTCTGACCCCTGCCCTCTACAGGAGTGTCTGTCCCCTGTCCCCTACCCTCTACAGGAGTGTCTGTCCCCTACCCTCTACAGGAGTGTCTGTCCCCTGCCCTCTACAGGAGTGTCTGTCCCCTGCCCTCTACCCTCTACATGAGTGTCTGACCCCTGCCCTCTACATGAGTGTCTGACCCCTGCCCTCTACATGAGTGTCTGACCCCTGCCCTCTACAGGAGTGTCTGACCCCTACCCTCTACAGGAGTGTCTGACCCCTACCCTCTACAGGAGTGTCTGTCCCCTACCCTCTACAGGAGTGTCTGTCCCCTACCCTCTACAGGAGTGTCTGTCCCCTACCCTCTACCCTCTACAGGAGTGTCTGTCCCCTACCCTCTACAGGAGTGTCTGTCCCCTGTCCCCTACCCTCTACAGGAGTGTCTGACCCCTGACCCCTACCCACTACAGGAGTGTCTGACCCCTGACCCCTGCCCTCTACAGGAGTTCTGACCCCTGTCCCCTACCCTCTACATGAGTGTCTGTCCCCTACCCTCTACAGGAGTGTCTGACCCCTGACCCCTACCCTCTACAGGAGTGTCTGTCCCCTGTCCCCTACCCTCTACAGGAGTGTCTGACCCCTGACCCCTACCCACTACAGGAGTGTCTGACCCCTGACCCCTGCCCTCTACAGGAGTGTCTGACCCCTGTCCCCTACCCTCTACATGAGTGTCTGTCCCCTACCCTCTACAGGAGTGTCTGACCCCTGCCCTCTACATGAGTGTCTGACCCCTGCCCTCTACAGGAGTGTCTGACCCCTGCCCTCTACAGGAGTGTCTGACCCCTACCCTCTACAGGAGTGTCTGACCCCTGTCCCCTACCCTCTACAGGAGTGTCTGACCCCTGCCCTCTACATGAGTGTCTGACCCCTGACCCCTGCCCTCTACAGGAGTGTCTGACCCCTGTCCCCTACCCTCTACATGAGTGTCTGACCCCTACCCTCTACAGGAGTGTCTGACCCCTGTCCCCTACCCTCTACAGGAGTGTCTGACCCCTGACCCCTACCCTCTACAGGAGTGTCTGACCCCTGCCCTCTACATGAGTGTCTGACCCCCTGACCCCTGCCCTCTACAGGAGTGTCTGACCCCTGACCCCTACCCTCTACAGGAGTGTCTGACCCCTGCCCTCTACATGAGTGTCTGACCCCTGACCCCTGCCCTCTACAGGAGTGTCTGACCCCTGTCCCCTACCCTCTACAGGAGTGTCTGACCCCTGCCCTCTACATGAGTGTCTGACCCCTGACCCCTGCCCTCTACAGGAGTGTCTGACCCCTGTCCCCTACCCTCTACAGGAGTGTCTGACCCCTGCCCTCTACAGGAGTGTCTGTCCCCTACCCTCTACAGGAGTGTCTGTCCCCTGCCCTCTACAGGAGTGTCTGACCCCTGCCCTCTACATGAGTGTCTGACCCCTGCCCTCTACAGGAGTGTCTGACCCCTGCCCTCTACAGGAGTGTCTGACCCCTGCCCTCTACATGAGTGTCTGACCCCTGCCCTCTACATGAGTGTCTGACCCCTGCCCTCTACCCTCTACCCTCTACATGAGTGTCTGACCCCTGCCCTCTACATGAGTGTCTGACCCCTACCCTCTACATGAGTGTCTGACCCCTGCCCTCTACCCTCTACCCTCTACATGAGTGTCTGACCCCTGCCCTATACATGAGTGTCTGACCCCTGTCCCCTACCCTCTACATGAGTGTCTGACCCCTGCCCTCTACATGAGTGTCTGACCCCTGCCCTCTACATGAGTGTCTGACCCCTGCCCTCTACATGAGTGTCTGACCCCTGCCCTCTACATGAGTGTCTGACCCCTGCCCTCTACCCTCTACATGAGTGTCTGACCCCTGCCCTCTACATGAGTGTCTGACCCCTGCCCTCTACATGAGTGTCTGACCCCTGCCCTCTACATGAGTGTCTGTCCCCTGCCCTCTACATGAGTGTCTGACCCCTGCCCTCTACATGAGTGTCTGACCCCTGCCCTCTACATGAGTGTCTGACCCCTGCCCTCTACACGAGTGTCTGACCCCTGCCCTCTACAAGAGTGTCTGACCCCTGCCCTCTACATGAGTGTCTGACCCCTGCCCTCTACATGAGTGTCTGACCCCTGCCCTCTACAGGAGTGTCTGACCCCTGACCCCTACCCACTACAGGAGTGTCTGACCCCTGTCCCCTACCCACTACCCTATACAGGAGTGTCTGACCCCTGACCCCTACCCACTACAGGAGTGTCTGACCCCTGTCCCCTACCCACTACCCTATACATGAGTGTCTGACCCCTGCCCTCTACCCTCTACAGGAGTGTCTGACCCCTGACCCCTACCCACTACAGGAGTGTCTGGCCCCTGACCCCTACCCTCTACAGGAGTGTCTGACCCCTGCCCTCTACCCTCTACAGGAGTGTCTGACCCCTGCCCTCTACCCTCTACAGGAGTGTCTGACCCCTGACCCCTACCCACTACAGGAGTGTCTGACCCCTGCCCTCTACCCTCTACAGGAGTGTCTGACCCCTGACCCCTACCCACTACAGGAGTGTCTGGCCCCTGACCCCTACCCTCTACAGGAGTGTCTGGCCCCTGACCCCTACCCACTACAGGAGTGTCTGACCCCTACCCTCTACAGGAGTGTCTGACCCCTGACCCCTACCCACTACAGGAGTGTCTGACCCCTGACCCCTACCCACTACCCTATACAGGAGTGTCTGACCCCTGACCCCTGCCCTTTACCCTCTACAGGAGTGTCTGAATCTGCCCACCCCTGCCGTCGACCTTGAGGGCGTGGCGTGTGTCGACCAACCAGAGCCCCGTGGACCTGTGACATCATCATGATCCCCACCGTGACCCGTATCCTCCCCTCCAGGGTGTCATCACCGCTCCTCCTGGTCACCATGTTGATGCTGGCGGCCGCCGGCCCTGTCTCGGGGTCGGACGCGGAGACGTGTTTCTCCAGACAGCATCAGAACGCCACAGTGAATGTCCGTCAGGCGCTGGCTCGACCAACCACCGTCATGGACTCCAGAGTCGCCCAATCAGAGAGAGACTGTGTTCTGGCCTGCTGCTCAGAGGACGTCAAGCCAGGTAGGGAAGAGACAACACACACTAACACACAATAACACACAATAACACGCAATAACACGCAATAACACACAATAACATGTAATAAAACACAAATACACATACAGTAACACACACAATAACACACAATAACACGCTATTAACACACTATTAACACGCTATTAACACACAATAACAAACACACACGCAATAACACACAGTAACCTAAAATAACACACCATAACACGCATTAACACAATAACACACAATAACACACACACAATAACACACAATAACACAAAATAACACACGATAACACAAACACACACACAAAATAACATGCAATACCACGCAATAACACACACACACACAATAACACACACACACACACACACACACAATAACACACATTAACACACAATAACACACATTAACACACATTAACACACATTAACACACAATAACACACATTAACACACATTAACACACATTAACACAAATTAACACACATTAACACACAATAACACACATTAACACACATTAACACACATTAACACACAATAACACACATTAACACACATTAACACACATTAACACACATTAACACACAATAACACCCAATAACACACAATAACACACAATAACACACATTAACACACAATAACACACACACACACAATAACACACACACACACAATAACACACACACACACACATTAACACACAATAGCACACACACACAATAACACACACACACAATAACACACATTAACACACAATAACACACATTAACACACATTAACACACATTAACACACATAACACACATTAACACACATTAACACACAATAACACACATTAACACACAATAACACACATTAACACACAATAACACACAATAACACACATTAACACCCAATAACACCCATTAACACCCATTACCACCCAATACCCTCCATTACCACCCATTACCACCCATTAACACCCATTACCACCCATTACCACCCATTACCACCCAATACCCTCCATTACCACCCATTACCACCCATTAACACCCATTAACACCCATTAACACCCATTACCACCCAATACCCTCCATTACCACCCATTACCACCCATTAACACCCATTACCACCCATTAACACCCATTACCACCCAATACCCTCCATTACCACCCATTACCACCCATTACCACCCATTGCCACCCAATACCACCCATTACCACCCATTACCACCCAATACCACCCATTACCACCCATTACCACCCAATACCACCCATTACCACCCATTACCACCCAGTCCAGTTAGAGGAGAGACAACGCGGTGGATCTTTCCAACTGAAGGATGGTCAGTCGTAATCCTTCTCCCTGAGCCGAGCCTCCGTGTCTGGCTGTGCTCTCCTCCCCTCAGGTATAACGTGCACCCTGGCTGTGTTCAACCCTCACAAGCCCTCTGAGCCTCCCAACAACCACAACTGCCATCTGTTCCACTGCCAGAATGAGCAGGACTGCCCCCTCCTGGCTGCTGAACATGGCATCAACACTTATGACATCTTCAAAGGTAAACACGTCTCCCTTCAACTAGAAAGGCTGGGCCTGCTCAACACTAGTGGACTAGGTAGAGAACAGGGTGCTCAACACTAGTGTACTAGGTAGAGAACAGGGTGCTCAACACTAGTGGACTAGGTAGAGAACAGGGTGCTCAACACTAGTGGACTAGGTAGAGAACAGGGTGCTCAACACTAGTGTACTAGAGAGAGAACAGGGCGCTCAACACTAGTGTACTAGATAGAGAACAGGGTGCTCAACACTAGTGTACTAGATAGAGAACAGGGTGCTCAACACTAGTGTACTAGATAGAGAACAGGGCGCTCAACACTAGTGTACTAGATAGAGAACAGGGTGCTCAACACTAGTGTACTAGATAGAGAACAGGGTGCTCAACACTAGTGTACTAGATAGAGAACAGGGTGCTCAACACTAGTGTACTAGATAGAGAACAGGGTGCTCAACACTAGTGTACTAGATAGAGAACAGGGTGCTCAACACTAGTGTACTAGATAGAGAACAGGGTGCTCAACACTAGTGTACTAGGTAGAGAACAGGGTGCTCAACACTAGTGTACTAGGTAGAGAACAGGGTGCTCAACACTAGTGTACTAGATAGAGAACAGGGCGCTCAACACTAGTGTACTAGATAGAGAACAGGGTGCTCAACACTAGTGTACTAGATAGAGAACAGGGTGCTCAACACTAGTGTACTAGATAGAGAACAGGGTGCTCAACACTAGTGTACTAGGTAGAGAACAGGGTGCTCAACACTAGTGTACTAGATAGAGAACAGGGTGCTCAACACTAGTGTACTAGATAGAGAACAGGGTGCTCAACACTAGTGTACTAGATAGAGAACAGGGTGCTCAACGCTAGTGTACTAGATAGAGAACAGGGTGCTCAACACTAGTGTACTAGATAGAGAACAGGGTGCTCAACACTAGTGTACTAGATAGAGAACAGGGTGCTCAACACTAGTGTACTAGATAGAGAACAGGGCGCTCAACACTAGTGTACTAGATAGAGAACAGGGTGCTCAACACTAGTGTACTAGATAGAGAACAGGGCGCTCAACACTAGTGTACTAGGTAGAGAACAGGGTGCTCAACACTAGTGTACTAGATAGAGAACAGGGTGCCCAACACTAGTGTACTAGATAGAGAACAGGGCGCTCAACACTAGTGTACTAGATAGAGAACAGGGTGCTCAACACTAGTGTACTAGGTAGAGAACAGGGTGCTCAACACTAGTGTACTAGATAGAGAACAGGGTGCTCAACACTAGTGTACTAGATAGAGAACAGGGTGCTCAACACTAGTGTACTAGATAGAGAACAGGGTGCTCAACACTAGTGTACTAGATAGAGAACAGGGTGCTCAACACTAGTGTACTAGATAGAGAACAGGGTGCTCAACACTAGTGTACTAGATAGAGAACAGGGTGCTCAACACTAGTGTACTAGATAGAGAACAGGGCGCTCAACACTAGTGTACTAGATAGAGAACAGGGCGCTCAACACTAGTGTACTAGATAGAGAACAGGGCGCTCAACACTAGTGTACTAGATAGAGAACAGGGCGCTCAACACTAGTGTACTAGATAGAGAACAGGGCGCTCAACACTAGTGTACTAGATAGAGAACAGGGCGCTCAACACTAGTGTACTAGATAGAGAACAGGGCGCTCAACACTAGTGTACTAGATAGAGAACAGGGCGCTCAACACTAGTGTACTAGATAGAGAACAGGGCGCTCAACACTAGTGTACTAGATAGAGAACAGGGCGCTCAACACTAGTGTACTAGATAGAGAACAGGGCGCTCAACACTAGTGTACTAGATAGAGAACAGGGCGCTCAACACTAGTGTACTAGATAGAGAACAGGGCGCTCAACACTAGTGTACTAGATAGAGAACAGGGCGCTCAACACTAGTGTACTAGATAGAGAACAGGGTGCTCAACACTAGTGTACTAGATAGAGAACAGGGCGCTCAACACTAGTGTACTAGATAGAGAACAGGGCGCTCAACACTAGTGTACTAGGTAGAGAACAGGGTGCTCAACACTAGTGTACTAGGTAGAGAACAGGGTGCTCAACACTAGTGTACTAGATAGAGAACAGGGCGCTCAACACTAGTGTACTAGATAGAGAACAGGGCGCTCAACACTAGTGTACTAGATAGAGAACAGGGCGCTCAACACTAGTGTACTAGATAGAGAACAGGGTGCTCAACACTAGTGTACTAGATAGAGAACAGGGTGCTCAACACTAGTGTACTAGATAGAGAACAGGGCGCTCAACACTAGTGTACTAGATAGAGAACAGGGCGCTCAACTAGATAGAGAACAGGGCGCTCAACACTAGTGTACTAGATAGAGAACAGGGTGCTCAACACTAGTGTACTAGATAGAGAACAGGGTGCTCAACACTAGTGTACTAGATAGAGAACAGGGCGCTCAACACTAGTGTACTAGATAGAGAACAGGGTGCTCAACACTAGTGTACTAGATAGAGAACAGGGTGCTCAACACTAGTGTACTAGATAGAGAACAGGGTGCTCAACACTAGTGTACTAGATAGAGAACAGGGTGCTCAACACTAGTGTACTAGATAGAGAACAGGGCACCGTGTCAGACACACTAGTAAGTCTGTGTGCTCTTGTCTTGTTGTTGTTGTTGTTGTTGTTGTGTTTTACAGAGTCTTTCATCTCTGCGTGAGTCATGTTCTGATGTCATGTTTTCCATAGGTCTGATTCATCCCACCACAGAGATACCTACTCCACCTTCCACAACCCGACCAGCTACTCCTACTACTGCTACTACTACTACTACTACCTACTACTACTCCAGCCCCAACCACCACCACCACAGCTACCCACTACTACTACTACTACTACTACTACTCCAGCCCCAACCACCACCACCACACCCACTACTACTACTACTGCTACTACTACCAGCCCCAACCACCACCACCACACCACCCACTACTACTACTACTACTACTACTACTACTCAGCCCAAACCACCACCACCACACCACCCACTACTACTACTACTGCTACTACTACTACCAGCCCCAACCACCACCACCACACCCACTACTACTACTACTACTACCACCAAACCAACCACACACAACAAACAACCTACTACCACAAGCCACAACAAAACAAACAACATCCTGGCCGCTAACAGAGGTCCACACTACTCCAACAACAACATCCACAACAACCACAACCACACAGATGACCAGAAAGCCCAATAAACCTCCCCAGAAAACAAACAAATCGTCAAAAAAACCCAAACCACATCCTGCCACTACAACAAAAACAACCTCTTTACCTGTCCCAAATACCCCAGCTACCACCCCTCCAGCACCAACACCCCGTAGACACCCAGCTACCACCCCTCCAGCACCAACACCCCATAGAGACCCAGCTACCACCCCTCCAGCACCAACACCCCATAGAGACCCAGCTACCACCCCTCCAGCACCAACACCCCATAGAGACCCAGCTACCAGCCCTCCAGCACCAACACCCCATAGAGACCCAGCTACCACCCCTCCAGCACCAACACCCCATAGACACCCAGCTACCACCCCTCCAGCACCAACACCCCGTAGACACCCAGCTACCATCCCTCCAGCACCAACACCCCGTAGACACCCAGCTACCATCCCTCCAGCACCAACACCCCGTAGACACCCAGACCCCATCAGAACTACTGAAAGACTCCAGCCAGCACACCACCACCACCACCACCACCACTACTACTGCTGCTACCACCACCACTATGACCCCAGCAGCCATTGAGCCCCTAAACCCAAGGACAACACCAGAAAAGGATCTGTTGCTGGTGCCCAAGGGGGTCCAGGCAGACCCATTCTCCCCAGGGACAGAGGGTCAGGGCGGGGGGAAGGAGGTGGCAGGGCGGGGGGCTCTGAAGAGCTCCCTGGTGGCTGTAGTGGTGGTGGGCCTGGCCATCCTGACTCTAGCCCTGGCTGTGGTGGGACGCAAGGCCATGGAGTCATTCGACCGGCGACACTACACCAGGCTGGAGCTCAACGACCTACACTATGAGGTGTGATTGGACCCTCAGACACACACACACACACACACACACACACACACACACACACACAACACACACACACACACGTCCTGGTTCACAAAAGGATCACCCAGAGAGACAATGAACAAGACTCACAGGGAAAGAAAGGACCACCATGCAAAAATCATCTCTTCATCTCTTCAGTTTGCTCTGTTTTAGTTAAACGGTTTCTTTAACCACATTTCTATTAGATAAGAAACACCTTCAGTTTCATTTTAATAACATATCAATGTACTGTCATTCATTACAACACAATAACTATAGAGTCGTTGAACAGACCCCTCTTGTAGTATTCTAGAACAGTAGAGAGATATCAGAGGGCTCTAGAACAGTAGAGAGATATCAGAGGGCTCTAGAACAGTAGAGAGATATCAGAGGGCTCTAGAACAGTAGAGAGATATCAGAGGGCTCTAGAACAGTAGAGAGATATCAGAGGGCTCTAGAACAGCAGAGAGATATCAGAGGGCTCTAGAACAGTAGAGAGATAGCAGAGTGCTCTAGAACAGTAGAGAGATATCAGAGGGCTCTAGAACAGCAGAGAGATATCAGAGGGCTCTAGAACAGCAGAGAGATATCAGAGGGCTCTAGAACAGTAGAGAGATATCAGAGGGCTCTAGAACAGTAGAGAGATATCAGAGGGCTCTAGAACAGTAGAGAGATATCAGAGGGCTCTAGAACAGTAGAGAGATATCAGAGGGCTCTAGAACAGCAGAGAGATATCAGAGGGCTCTAGAACAGTAGAGAGATATCAGAGGGCTCTAGAACAGCAGAGAGATATCAGAGGGCTCTAGAACAGTAGAGAGATATCAGAGGGCTCTAGAACAGTAGAGAGATATCAGAGGGCTCTTAAGAACAGCAGCAGAGATATCAGAGGGCTCTAGAACAGCAGAGAGATATCAGAGGGCTCTAGAACAGTAGAGAGATATCAGAGGGCTCTAGAACAGTAGAGAGATATCAGAGGGCTCTAGAACAGTAGAGAGATATCAGAGGGCTCTAGAACAGCAGAGAGATATCAGAGGGCTCTAGAACAGCAGAGAGATATCAGAGGGCTCTAGAACAGTAGAGAGATATCAGAGGGCTCTAGAACAGTAGAGAGATATCAGAGGGCTCTAGAACAGCAGAGAGATATCAGAGGGCTCTAGAACAGCAGATAGATAGAGGGCTCTAGAACAGTAGAGAGATATCAGAGGGCTCTAGAACAGCAGAGAGATATCAGAGGGCTCTAGAACAGCAGAGAGATATCAGAGGGCTCTAGAACAGTAGAGAGATATCAGAGGGCTCTAGAACAGTAGAGAGATATCAGAGGGCTCTAGAACAGTAGAGAGATATCAGAGGGCTCTAGAACAGTAGAGAGATATCAGAGCGCTCTAGAACAGCAGAGAGATATCAGAGGGCTCTAGAACATTAAAGAGATATCAGAGGGCTCTAGAACAGTAGAGAGATATCAGAGGGCTCTAGAACAGTAGAGAGATATCAGAGGGCTCTAGAACAGTAGAGAGATATCAGAGGGCTCTAGAACAGTAGAGAGATATCAGAGGGCTCTAGAACACTAGAGAGATATCAGAGGGCTCTAGAACAGCAGAGAGATATCAGAGGGCTCTAGAACAGTAGAGAGATATCAGAGGGCTCTAGAACAGTAGAGCGATATCAGAGGGCTCTAGAACAGCAGAGAGATATCAGAGGGCTCTAGAACAGCAGAGAGATATCAGAGGGCTCTAGAACAGTAGAGAGATATCAGAGGGCTCTAGAACAGTAGAGAGATATCAGAGGGCTCTAGAACAGCAGAGAGATATCAGAGGGCTCTAGAACAGCAGAGAGATATCAGAGGGCTCTAGAACAGTAGAGAGATATCAGAGGGCTCTAGAACAGTAGAGAGATATCAGAGGGCTCTAGAACAGTAGAGAGATATCAGAGGGCTCTAGAACACTAGAGAGATATCAGAGGGCTCTAGAACAGTAGAGAGATATCAGAGGGCTCTAGAACAGCAGAGAGATATCAGAGGGCTCTAGAACAGCAGAGAGATATCAGAGGGCTCTAGAACAGTAGAGAGATATCAGAGGGCTCTAGAACAGCAGAGAGATATCAGAGGGCTCTAGAACAGTAGAGAGATATCAGAGGGCTCTAGAACAGTAGAGAGATATCAGAGGGCTATGGAATAAAGAACCTCAAGCAGCAATATCTCTATTCCAACAACTCAGGAACCCTCTGAATTTAAAGGCGACAGTGTCATTTGGGTGAACTTTCTCTTTAAGCAAACAGATAGGGACACCAAGTGATAGCCTCCTCTATGTACAGGAGAGTCAGTGGAGGCTGGTGAAGGGATGACGGCTCATAATAATGGCTGGAATGGATAAGGGTACAACTGACTGAGACCTTTAATGAGGAGGAACTGACTGAGACCTTTAATGAGGAGGAACTGACTGGGACCTTTAATGAGGAGGAACTGACTGGGACCTTTAATGAGGAGGAACTGACTGAGACCTTTAATGAGGAGGAACTGACTGGGACCTTTAATGAGGAGGAACTGACTGGGACCTTTAATGAGGAGGAACTGACTGGGACCTTTAATGAGGAGGAACTGACTGAGACCTTTAATGAGGAGGAACTGCACAGTGTGTAAGGTACAGTAAGAGATTCCCTTCTCTTCTGCATGTTAACCATCTATAGCCATATGATGATGTCTGTGGCTGCTTTTTGTAATCACCAACTCCAATCTAAATGTCTGACTGACTGTAACTCATGTTTTTCACTGTGCTATATCCTGGGTTATTACTTTGCTTCTGGCAGAGTCCTGGACGAACAGAATGATGGATGCAAATCTTTAAAATCCGATGCACTATGGTATCCTATGTTTTTGATATAATACACTTCTTTTTAAACGGTAAGATTGTTTTCATAGGTAGATGACACTGGCTGCACACTATTTTCACAAGTCGATTTCTATTGTATACTATGTGAGTATGCGAGCGAGTGTGCACTTATACAGAAGAATGTGTGAGATTACTGACTGACTGACAGAGTGGAATGAAGGAATGCCCACTGGTAGGTTAGATGTAATACCATGATGTACCACAAGGTGGCGCAGCGTTAATGTAATACAAGGATGTACCACAAGGCAGCGCAGCGTTAATGTAATACAAGGATGTACCACAAGGCAGCGCAGCTATCTTAGAAACCACTACTGACTTCTTATTGGCATGCAGCGCAGTCACTTTAAAACCTGTCACACCACTCGGGAGCATGGAGCCAAATTTAATATAATTGCACCAAATTATAACCTTGTTTATTACTGGTATTGCTTTGATAATTTGTAAGGTGTAGTTTTGTCTTATTTTGTGACGTGTTGCTTTCCAATCACTTTGGGATTAGATGTTTTATTAACTGAGTTCTTGTAAGAAAATAAAATGTGATTTTTGAATAATGTTTCTGGAGTACCTTTTTATCTACTTTAACTCACAGTGAAGTGGTTTTGAAATAAAGAAGCGCACAAAGCTTTGCAGTCAAAAAATTGTTGCTTGCTCTAGAAGTGATGAAAAGCATTCTCTCTCTTACACATACACACGCACACGACACAATTATGGTCCTATCCCCTTTGCTGCATTTCCATTTTAGTCATTTAGCAGACGCTCTTATCCAGAGCAACTTAGGGTAAATTAAGTACATTGCTCAAGGGCATTTTTCAC
Source organism: Coregonus clupeaformis (assembly GCF_020615455.1). Lineage (NCBI taxonomy): Eukaryota > Metazoa > Chordata > Actinopteri > Salmoniformes > Salmonidae > Coregonus > Coregonus clupeaformis. The sequence continues at coordinate 57,623 of NW_025535562.1, forward strand.
CTAGTCGGCTCAGGGATTCGAACCAGCAGCTTTTCGGTTAATAGCTTAACCGCTAGGCTAACTGCCACCCATGAACAGGATCATCCTTTAGTTAGCCTATAGCTCTATTGAACTGGATCGTCCTTTAGTTAGCCTATAGCTCTATTGAACTGGATCGTCCTTTAGTTAGCCTATAGCTCTATTGAACTGGATCGTCCTTTAGTTAGCCTATAGCTCTATTGAACTGGATCGTCCTTTAGTTAGCCTATAGCTCTATTGAACTGGATCGTCCTTTAGTTAGCCTATGCTCTATTGAACTGGATCGTCCTTTAGTTAGCCTATAGCTCTATTGAACTGGATCGTCCTTTAGTTAGCCTATAGCTCTATTGAACTGGATCGTCCTTTAGTTAGCCTATAGCTCTATTGAACTGGATCATCCTTTAGTTAGCCTATAGCTCTATTGAACTGGATCGTCCTTTAGTTAGCCTATAGCTCTATTGAACTGGATCGTCCTTTAGTTAGCCTATAGCTCTATTGAACTGGATCGTCCTTTAGTTAGCCTATAGCTCTATTGAACTGGATCGTCCTTTAGTTAGCCTATAGCTCTATTGAACTGGATCGTCCTTTAGTTAGCCTATAGCTCTATTGAACTGGATCGTCCTTTAGTTAGCCTATAGCTCTATTGAACTGGATCGTCCTTTAGTTAGCCTATAGCTCTATTGAACTGGATCGTCCTTTAGTTAGCCTATAGCTCTATTGAACTGGATCGTCCTTTAGTTAGCCTATAGCTCTATTGAACTGGATCGTCCTTTAGTTAGCCTATAGCTCTATTGAACTGGATCGTCCTTTAGTTAGCCTATAGCTCTATTGAACTGGATCGTCCTTTAGTTAGCCTATAGCTCTATTGAACTGGATCGTCCTTTAGTTAGCCTATAGCTCTATTGAACTGGATCGTCCCTTTAGTTAGCCTATAGCTCTATTGAACTGGATGCGTCCTTTAGTTAGCCTATAGCTCTATTGAACTGGATCGTCCTTTAGTTAGCCTATAGCTCTATTGAACTGGATCGTCCTTTAGTTAGCCTATAGCTCTATTGAACTGGATCGTCCTTTAGTTAGCCTATAGCTCTATTGAACTGGATCGTCCTTTAGTTAGCCTATAGCTCTATTGAACTGGATCGTCCTTTAGTTAGCCTATAGCTCTATTGAACTGGATCGTCCTTTAGTTAGCCTATAGCTCTATTGAACTGGATCGTCCTTTAGTTAGCCTATAGCTCTATTGAACTGGATCGTCCTTTAGTTAGCCTATAGCTCTATTGAACTGGATCGTCCTTTAGTTAGCCTATAGCTCTATTGAACTGGATCGTCCTTTAGTTAGCCTATAGCTCTATTGAACTGGATCGTCCTTTAGTTAGCCTATAGCTCTATTGAACTGGATCGTCCTTTAGTTAGCCTATAGCTCTATTGAACTGGATCGTCCTTTAGTTAGCCTATAGCTCTATTGAACTGGATCGTCCTTTAGTTAGCCTATAGCTCTATTGAACTGGATCGTCCTTTAGTTAGCCTATAGCTCTATTGAACTGGATCGTCCTTTAGTTAGCCTATAGCTCTATTGAACTGGATCGTCCTTTAGTTAGCCTATAGCTCTATTGAACTGGATCGTCCTTTAGTTAGCCTATAGCTCTATTGAACTGGATCGTCCTTTAGTTAGCCTATAGCTCTATTGAACTGGATTGTCCTTTAGTTAGCCTATAGCTGGATCGTCCTTTAGTTAGCCTATAGCTCTATTGAACTGGTTCGTCCTTTAGTTAGCCTATAGCTCTATTGAACTGGATCGTCCTTTAGTTAGCCTATAGCTCTATTGAACTGGATCGTCCTTTAGTTAGCCTATAGCTCTATTGAACTGGATCGTCCTTTACTTAGCCTATAGCTCTATTGAACTGGATCGTCCTTTAGTTAGCCTATAGCTCTATTGAACTGGATCGTCCTTTAGTTAGCCTATAGCTCTATTGAACTGGATCGTCCTTTAGTTAGCCTATAGCTCTATTGAACTGGATCGTCCTTTAGTTAGCCTATAGCTCTATTGAACTGGATCGTCCTTTAGTTAGCCTATAGCTCTATTGAACTGGATCGTCCTTTAGTTAGCCTATAGCTCTATTGAACTGGATCGTCCTTTAGTTAGCCTATAGCTCTATTGAACTGGATCGTCCTTTAGTTAGCCTACAGCTCTATTGAACTGGATCGTCCTTTAGTTAGCCTATAGCTCTATTGAACTGGATCGTCCTTTAGTTAGCCTATAGCTCTATTGAACTGGATCGTCCTTTAGTTAGCCTATAGCTCTATTGAACTGGATCGTCCTTTAGTTAGCCTATAGCTCTATTGAACTGGATCGTCCTTTAGTTAGCCTATAGCTCTATTGAACTGGATCATCCTTTAGTTAGCCTATAGCTCTATTGAACTGGATCGTCCTTTAGTTAGCCTATAGCTCTATTGAACTGGATCGTCCTTTAGTTAGCCTATAGCTCTATTGAACTGGATCGTCCTTTAGTTAGCCTATAGCTCTATTGAACTGGATCGTCCTTTAGTTAGCCTATAGCTCTATTGAACTGGATCGTCCTTTAGTTAGCCTATAGCTCTATTGAACTGGATCGTCCTTTAGTTAGCCTACAGCTCTATTGAACTGGATCGTCCTTTAGTTAGCCTATAGCTCTATTGAACTGGATCATCCTTTAGTTAGCCTATAGCTCTATTGAACTGGATCGTCCTTTAGTTAGCCTATAGCTCTATTGAACTGGATCGTCCTTTAGTTAGCCTATAGCTCTATTGAACTGGATCGTCCTTTAGTTAGCCTATAGCTCTATTGAACTGGATCGTCCTTTAGTTAGCCTATAGCTCTATTGAACTGGATCGTCCTTTAGTTAGCCTATAGCTCTATTGAACTGGATCGTCCTTTAGTTAGCCTATAGCTCTATTGAACTGGATCGTCCTTTAGTTAGCCTATAGCTCTATTGAACTGGATCGTCCTTTAGTTAGCCTATAGCTCTATTGAACTGGATCATCCTTTAGTTAGCCTATAGCTCTATTGAACTGGATCGTCCTTTAGTTAGCCTATAGCTCTATTGAACTGGATCGTCCTTTAGTTAGCCTATAGCTCTATTGAACTGGATCGTCCTTTAGTTAGCCTATAGCTCTATTGAACTGGATCGTCCTTTAGTTAGCCTATAGCTCTATTGAACTGGATCGTCCTTTACTTAGCCTATAGCTCTATTGAACTGGATCGTCCTTTAGTTAGCCTATAGCTCTATTGAACTGGATCGTCCTTTAGTTAGCCTATAGCTCTATTGAACAGGATCATCCTTTAGTTAGCCTATAGCTCTATTGAACTGGATCGTCCTTTAGTTAGCCTATAGCTCTATTGAACTGGTTCGTTCCTTTAGTTAGCCTATAGCTCTATTGAACTGGATCGTCCTTTAGTTAGCCTATAGCTCTATTGAACTGGATCGTCCTTTAGTTAGCCTATAGCTCTATTGAACTGGATCGTCCTTTAGTTAGCCTATAGCTCTATTGAACTGGATCGTCCTTTAGTTAGCCTATAGCTCTATTGAACTGGATCGTCCTTTAGTTAGCCTATAGCTCTATTGAACTGGATCGTCCTTTAGTTAGCCTATAGCTCTATTGAACTGGATCGTCCTTTAGTTAGCCTATAGCTCTATTGAACTGGATCGTCCTTTAGTTAGCCTATAGCTCTATTGAACTGGATCGTCCTTTAGTTAGCCTATAGCTCTATTGAACTGGATCGTCCCTTTAGTTAGCCTATACCGCTATTGAACTGGATCGTCCTTTAGTTAGCCTACAGCTCTATTGAACTGGATCGTCCTTTAGTTAGCCTATAGCTCTATTGAACTGGATCGTCCTTTAGTTAGCCTATAGCTCTATTGAACTGGATCGTCCTTTAGTTAGCCTATAGCTCTATTGAACTGGATCGTCCTTTAGTTAGCCTATAGCTCTATTGAACTGGATCGTCCTTTAGTTAGCCTATAGCTCTATTGAACTGGATCGTCCTTTAGTTAGCCTATAGCTCTATTGAACTGGATCGTCCTTTAGTTAGCCTATAGCTCTATTGAACTGGATCGTCCTTTAGTTAGCCTATAGCTCTATTGAACTGGATCGTCCTTTAGTTAGCCTATAGCTCTATTGAACTGGATCGTCCTTTAGTTAGCCTATAGCTCTATTGAACTGGATCGTCCTTTAGTTAGCCTATAGCTCTATTGAACTGGATCGTCCTTTAGTTAGCCTATAGCTCTATTGAACTGGATCGTCCTTTAGTTAGCCTATACCTCTATTGAACTGGATCGTCCTTTAGTTAGCCTACAGCTCTATTGAACTGGATCGTCCTTTAGTTAGCCTATAGCTCTATTGAACTGGATCGTCCTTTAGTTAGCCTATAGCTCTATTGAACTGGATCGTCCTTTAGTTAGCCTATAGCTCTATTGAACTGGATCGTCCTTTAGTTAGCCTATAGCTCTATTGAACTGGATCGTCCTTTAGTTAGCCTATAGCTCTATTGAACTGGATCATCCTTTAGTTAGCCTATACCTCTATTGAACTGGATCGTCCTTTAGTTAGCCTATAGCTCTATTGAACTGGATCGTCCTTTAGTTAGCCTATACCTCTATTGAACTGGATCGTCCTTTAGTTAGCCTATAGCTCTATTGAACTGGATCGTCCTTTAGTTAGCCTATAGCTCTATTGAACTGGATCAGTCCTTTAGTTAGCCTATAGCTCTATTGAACTGGATTGTCCTTTAGTTAGCCTATAGTGACGTCCCTTTAGTTAGCCTATAGCTCTATTGAACTGGTTCGTCCTTTAGTTAGCCTATAGCTCTATTGAACTGGATCGTCCTTTAGTTAGCCTATAGCTCTATTGAACTGGATCGTCCTTTAGTTAGCCTATAGCTCTATTGAACTGGATCGTCCTTTACTTAGCCTATAGCTCTATTGAACTGGATCGTCCTTTAGTTAGCCTATAGCTCTATTGAACTGGATCGTCCTTTAGTTAGCCTATAGCTCTATTGAACTGGATCGTCCTTTAGTTAGCCTATAGCTCTATTGAACTGGATCGTCCTTTAGTTAGCCTATAGCTCTATTGAACTGGATCGTCCTTTAGTTAGCCTATAGCTCTATTGAACTGGATCGTCCTTTAGTTAGCCTATAGCTCTATTGAACTGGATCGTCCTTTAGTTAGCCTATACCTCTATTGAACTGGATCGTCCTTTAGTTAGCCTACAGCTCTATTGAACTGGATCGTCCCTTTAGTTAGCCTATAGCTCTATTGAACTGGATCGTCCTTTAGTTAGCCTATAGCTCTATTGAACTGGATCGTCCTTTAGTTAGCCTATAGCTCTATTGAACTGGATCGTCCTTTAGTTAGCCTATAGCTCTATTGAACTGGATCGTCCTTTAGTTAGCCTATAGCTCTATTGAACTGGATCATCCTTTAGTTAGCCTATAGCTCTATTGAACTGGATCGTCCTTTAGTTAGCCTATAGCTCTATTGAACTGGATCGTCCTTTAGTTAGCCTATACCTCTATTGAACTGGATCATCCTTTAGTTAGCCTATAGCTCTATTGAACTGGATCGTCCTTTAGTTAGCCTATAGCCTCTATTGAACTGGATCGTCCTTTAGTTAGCCTATAGCTCTATTGAACTGGATCGTCCTTTAGTTAGCCTACAGCTCTATTGAACTGGATCGTCCTTTAGTTAGCCTATAGCTCTATTGAACTGGATCATCCTTTAGTTAGCCTATAGCTCTATTGAACTGGATCGTCCTTTAGTTAGCCTATAGCTCTATTGAACTGGATCGATCCTTTAGTTAGCCTATAGCTCTATTGAACTGGATCGTCCTTTAGTTAGCCTATAGCTCTATTGAACTGGATCGTCCTTTAGTTAGCCTATAGCTCTATTGAACTGGATCGTCCTTTAGTTAGCCTATAGCTCTATTGAACTGGATCGTCCTTTAGTTAGCCTATAGCTCTATTGAACTGGATCGTCCTTTAGTTAGCCTATACCTCTATTGAACTGGATCGTCCTTTAGTTAGCCTACAGCTCTATTGAACTGGATCGTCCTTTAGTTAGCCTATAGCTCTATTGAACTGGATCGTCCTTTAGTTAGCCTATAGCTCTATTGAACTGGATCGTCCTTTAGTTAGCCTATAGCTCTATTGAACTGGATCGTCCTTTAGTTAGCCTATAGCTCTATTGAACTGGATCGTCCTTTAGTTAGCCTATAGCTCTATTGAACTGGATCGTCCTTTAGTTAGCCTATAGCTCTATTGAACTGGATCATCCTTTAGTTAGCCTATACCTCTATTGAACTGGATCGTCCTTTAGTTAGCCTATAGCTCTATTGAACTGGATCGTCCTTTACTTAGCCTATAGCTCTATTGAACTGGATCGTCCTTTAGTTAGCCTATAGCTCTATTGAACTGGATCGTCCTTTAGTTAGCCTATAGCTCTATTGAACTGGATCGTCCTTTAGTTAGCCTATAGCTCTATTGAACTGGATCGTCCTTTAGTTAGCCTATAGCTCTATTGAACTGGATCGTCCTTTAGTTAGCCTACAGCTCTATTGAACTGGATCGTCCTTTAGTTAGCCTATAGCTCTATTGAACTGGATCATCCTTTAGTTAGCCTATAGCTCTATTGAACTGGATCGTCCTTTAGTTAGCCTATAGCTCTATTGAACTGGATCGTCCTTTAGTTAGCCTATACCTCTATTGAACTGGATCGTCCTTTAGTTAGCCTATAGCTCTATTGAACTGGATCGTCCTTTTAGTTAGCCTATAGCTCTATTGAACTGGATCGTCCTTTAGTTAGCCTATAGCTCTATTGAACTGGATCGTCCTTTAGTTAGCCTATAGCTCTATTGAACTGGATCGTCCTTTAGTTAGCCTACAGCTCTATTGAACTGGATCGTCCCTTTAGTTAGCCTATAGCTCTATTGAACTGGATCATCCTTTAGTTAGCCTATAGCTCTATTGAACTGGATCGTCCTTTAGTTAGCCTATAGCTCTATTGAACTGGATCGTCCTTTAGTTAGCCTATAGCTCTATTGAACTGGATCGTCCTTTAGTTAGCCTACAGCTCTATTGAACTGGATCGTCCTTTAGTTAGCCTATACCTCTATTGAACTGGATCGTCCTTTAGTTAGCCTATAGCTCTATTGAACTGGATCGTCCTTTAGTTAGCCTATAGCTCTATTGAACTGGGTCGTCCTTTAGTTAGCCTATAGCTCTATTGAACTGGATCGTCCTTTAGTTAGCCTATAGCTCTATTGAACTGGGTCGTCCTTTAGTTAGCCTATAGCTCTATTGAACTGGATCGTCAGTTCCAATGCATTACCAATTTAATCACCATCATCACACAAGATGACGATTATCCAGAGATCTTTTTCTTAATATTTCAACTCAGATGTTGAGCAGAGAAGGTTCCCTCTTGGTGCACTTTGAATAGGCAGTAATAATGCTTTAGAAGAATATAAGAATGAATTTCATGTTGAATGTGTTTTTATATTCATACATGCCTCTGCTGAAGGAGATGCCTCTACCAGTGCCTAAAGAGATTTGTCTTCAGGGACCCATCCATGCCCATATATCCATATGACAGTTTGTGCAGAAATGATTTGGTTGTGCAAACCCACAGTTTCATCAGCTGTCCGGGTGGCTGGTCTCAGATGATCCCGCAGGTGAAGAAGCCGGATGTGGAGGTCCTGGGCTGGCGTGGTTACACGTGGTCTGCGGTTGTGAGGCTGGTTGGACTTACTGCCAAATTCTCTAAAATGACATTGGAGGCGGCTTATGGTAGAGAAATTAACATTTGATTCTCTGGCAACATCTCTGGTGGACATTCCTGCAGTCAGCATGCCAATTGCACGCTCCCTCAAAACTTGAGACATCTGTGGCCATTGTGTTGTGACAAAACATTTTTAGAGTGGCCTTTTATTGTCCGCAGCCCAAGGTGCACCTGTGTAAAGATCATGCTGTTTAATCAGCTTCTTGATATGCCACACCTGTCAGGTGGATGGATTATCTTGGCAAAGGAGAAATGCTCACTAACAGGGATGTAAACAAATTTGTGCACAACATTGGAGAGAAATAAGCATTTTATGCATATGGATATTTTTCTGGGATATTTTATTACGGCTCCTGAAACATGGGACCAACACGTTCCATATTCTATTGTTGTTCAGTATATAATGCATGATAATACCATTCACTCCTCTCCTCTCCTTCCTCTGTTCTCCTCTGAGGAATAAAAGGAGATCCAGCCAGCAGCCGAGGCAGGGTCATAGGGGTATGTTATTCTAAAACCGAAGCACCGAGCGCTCCGTCAGAAAATAGTCCCCTCCGGAATGTGTATCTTTCACACTGAAAAACAATTGTTGTACTAGACCAGGTTTTCTGTCTTCAAACGGGGGAAGAAGTGTCTTTTGACCTAGTCGGCCGCGTGATTTTTTTTTCAGCCGCCGTAGCGATTTGAACGTGTTGAAATCCGCTGTTACGAGGGGCTGCAATGTAACGAAGTACAACAATGAGCGCATCGGAGAAAGAGACGGAGGGAAGGAGAAGGTAAAGGAGGGGGGAGGGTTGGTATGTCTTCCTCCCGGCGGAAGGAGACGTCGCTCTCAGACAGGAGAATGAATCGCAGCGCCGCCGAGCCTGAAGCAGCGTAGTAGAATGGAGCTGAGAGTAATGGCGCTTCCAGCGGAGTAGAATGGAGCTGAGAGTAATGGCGCTTCCATTGTAGCCACAAACAACACAATATTGTTACAACCTTTTAACAAGTCGGTAAAGGAAGACAACGGCAATGCGAACCCTGCGCTGAAGAGGAGCGGCAGGCGGGCGACGGAAAAAGGAGAAAGATGGGCGCCGTGCTACGGACTCTGTTGTTGTGTAGTTTTTGTTTGCTAATACGAGGTGAGTTTTTGATCTTTTTAGCTTTTTTTTTCTCCCGTTACGTGGAAAGTTGCGGGATATGGTTTCTAGATATGGGGATCTGGTGTCCAGATATGGGGATCTTTCTTCTTCAATGGCCTCTTGTGCTCATTATTTGGGGGGCCCAGTGAAGGGGATTTGATTGCTCATCATCAGGAGGAGCTAGCTAGCTAGCTAACGTTAGCAGGATGACTAAATACCACTGGAAGTGTTTTCCATAGCTACCTGTGTTGAATCTACTGTAACTAGCTAGTTGGCTATCCGATGATTGCTAACTAGCTAGCTTTGTTAGCTAGTTAGGGAACTAGTCCTTTTTTTATCCACCGTTTGTTGGTCTGTAACATTTAGTTAAGTTAGCGGTGATTACACTTTTTAGCTGTTTGTAGTATTCCACACCTGTTTAGCCTTGGCAGAGATTTTCTTGCTGTTCTTGTTGTGATTTAGCTAACTATCTTAGCTAACCAGAGAGAGACCCTTATAGCTAGCCAAGTCTGCTAACTAAACTGGCTAACAATAATGTTGACTGCATATGTTACTGTTAAACATTACAAGGTGCCTCCACAGACAAGACACATTTGCTGCTGTAAGTTCATTTGGAAAGAGTAACTAGCTACTTATTGCAAGTAAATCATATCAAAGTAGCTAGTTAGTTACAGTATAAAACTGGATACTGCATGAACCCCATCAGAACAGGGGGCATTCATTGGCGTGGCTTTCATAACTGTTTGGTCAACATTCTACCAACAGTCTTGTTGCAGGTCACGTTAGGCTATTGTGGATTGTAGTTCTCTAACCAGCTATATACCCATATGTCTAGGCCTATTTGGCCTTAAATATTAGTTTCCCACTGCATGATGGCTGTGTAAACATCTGTCCCAAATAATCATGGGATTCCTTGTTCACACAATCTGCAACGGGAGCCAAATCTGGGACTACATCTCATTCTCACATTAATCTAATTCATGGGTCTCTTTCTAGTAGGGAAGGCACGTGAGGTCACTGTGTTGAACTATGGAGGTGATGTCTCTCTCCCAGGAGTCATATCCATCAGTCACTGTGTTGAACTATAGGAGGTGATGGCTCTCTCCCAGGAGTCATATCCATCAGTCACTGTGTTGAACTATAGAGGTGATGTCTCTCTCCCAGGAGTCATATCCATCAGTCACTGTGTTGAACTACGGAGGTGATGTCTCTCTCCCAGGAGTCATATCCATCATGTCTTTGCCAAGGCTATCCCCCTGTTTTTGATCAAAAAAAAGAAAAGGTGTAAAATCCCCAATGAGTTGGCAGCGTGTAGACTACACAGTTTACTCAAGCCTTTGGTAGAATCAGATTTGGCGTAACTACCACACCGGTTTGAAGATGATTTAGTTTGCTACTGCCTTTCAGTAAAATAAGTGCAAACTTCATATTTAGTTTAGATAAACCTATTTCCCAATAATAGTCTGTATCGCCATGTACTCTGAAACTAGTGTTCAAATACTATGTGATTTGAGTCCTTTCAGTCCAATTCAGTGGTTCCCAAATGGCACCCTGTTCCCTATAATAGTCCAGTACTTTTGACCCGGGCCCGTAGGGTTTAGAGTGCCGTTTGGGATGCTGTCTATGTGATTCTGATAGTTCCAGTCCCGTCTGAGTAGTATTGAGCAGTAATGCTGGCTGTAGTAGGATAGACCCTCTCGCTCGCCATCTGGCAGCCATATTGGATGACGTGGAGAGGAAAGGAAAAGCAGAGCGAAGTGGTTCAACTTCCATTCAACTGTTCTCAGAAATCACTGGTGTTTTGGATCAGCCGTCTCAGAAATCACTGGTGTTTTGGATCAGCCGTCTCAGAAATCACGGGTGTTTTGGATCAGCCGTCTCAGAAATCACTGGTGTTTTGGATCAGCCGTCTCAGAAATCACGGGTGTTTTGGATCAGCCGTCTCAGAAATCGCTGGTGTTTTGGATCAGAAATCGCTGGTGTTTTGGATCAGTGGGTCTAATCGCTGGTGTTTTGGATCAGAAATCACTGGTGTTTTGGATCAGTGGTCTCAAGACAACACGGAAGAGGAAACTCAGTTTGGACCTTGTTCAGAGACATTTCAGTCTGTGAAGAACAAGATGGCTATAGTAAATTGTTCAACATGTTTCTAGTGTTATGCGATATGCCAATAACTGTTATAGTTCATTACAGAGAGGAACCGATCTAGCTCTAAACCAAATGAAGTTATTTACCATTCTTCCTGAGTTGGTTAAACCAAACAGCGGTAGCTTCATCTGACTCTTGGTTATCTGGCCCTGGCTGTTTTGGGCAACTTCAGAGAATAGGCTTGAGATATGCAACCTGGCAACAATGGGGGGAAAAAGCTTCCGAGAAGTTACAGCACTCACTTATCGTGGTCGTCAGAACATGTCGGAGCTAGATCAAGTAGCCAGCCATTTCTACTTAGATCAAGTAGCCAGCCATTTCTACTTAGATCAAGTAGCCAGCCATTTCTACTGGGGTTTAAAAAAAACTCCAGCAAAGTTACTGTTCTCCGCCCCCCAAAAGTTTACATTTTCAGAGGCCAAATATTAAGTGTCCCGAAAATGCAATTTCCCCTCTATTTCCACTTGTCATACATAGTGGAGTAGTAGTGTTGTACAGGCTTCAGTGAGCTGCCCCGTGTTCTGACCCCCCCCCCCAGCCAGCCAGTCGGTCAGATGCATGGAGTTTGAGGCACGGGCCTGGAGTTTGACCATGGGGTTCGTCCCAAATGGACCCTATTCCCTATATAGTGCACTACTTTAGACCAGAGAATGGCACCCTATTCCCTATGTGGTGCACTACTTTAGACCAGAGAACAGCACCCTATTCCCTATGTAGTGCACTACTTTAGACCAGAGAATGGCACCACCCTATTCCCTATATAGTGCACTACTTTAGACCAGAGAATGGCACCCTATTCCCTACATAGTGCATTACTTTAGACCAGAGAATGGCACCCTATTCCCTATATAGTGCACTACTTTAGACCAGAGAATGGTACCCTATTCCCTATATAGTGCACTACTTTAGACCAGAGAATGGCACCCTATTCCCTATATAGTGCACTACTTTAGACCAGAGAATGGCACCCTATTCCCTATATAGTGCACTACTTTAGACCAGAGAATGGCACCCTATTCCCTATATAGTGCGCTACTTTAGACCAGAGAATGGCACCCTATTCCCTATATAGTGCACTACTTTAGACCAGAGAATGGCACCCTATTCCCTATATAGTGCATTACTTTAGACCAGAGAATGGCACCCTATTCCCTATATAGTGCACTACTTTAGACCAGGGCCCAGGGTCAAACGTAGTGCACCATGATAGGGAATTGGGGTCCATTTGGGAAGTAGCCTTTAACGATACGCTGGCGTGTGGTGGTGGTCGGGATACGCTGGCATGTGGTGGTGGTTGGGATACGCTGGTTAGGCCTGGCCTAGTTAAGTTAGCAGGCCTTGGAGAGCGTGGTTAGGCCTGGCCTAGTTAAGTTAGCAGGCCTTGGAGAGCGTGGTTAGGCCTGGCCTAGTTAAGTTAGCAGGCCTTGGAGAGCGTGGTTAGGCCTGGCCTAGTTAAGTTAGCAGGCCTTGGAGAGCGTGGTTAGGCCTGGCCTAGTTAAGTTAGCCGGCCTTGGAGAGCGTGGTTAGGCCTGGCCTAGTTAAGTTAGCAGGCCTTGGAGAGCGTGGTTAGGCCTGGCCTAGTTATTTGACCAACAAAAGACCCCTAGTTCTAGTCATAAAGTATCTCTGTCTGTCCTCTGCTCTAGATGTACCCCTCCTGCTGAATATGGTGGGACCTCTGTATATCATGTGTAAACCTGTCTGGCCCGGTCTCCCCCCCTCATCTATTGGTTAACTATTTAACTAAACTATTTACCAGGCTTGGGGGTAGAAGCTGTTCAGGGCCCTGTTGGGCAAGCGGGACCGACGCACCTTCTGTGACTGGAGTGGATGGAGTCTTTGACCATTTTTAGGGCCTTCCTCTGACACCGCCTGGAGGTCCTGGAAGGCAGGGAGCTCGGCCCCAGTGATGTACTGGGCCGTACGCACCACCCTCTAGCGATCAGATGCCGAGCAGTTGCCATACCAAGCGGTGATGCAGCCAGTCAAAATGCTCTCAATGGTGCAGCTGTAGAACTTTTTGAGGAGCTGAGGCCCCATGACAAATATTTTCAGCCATATATATAGATATATCTCTCTCTCCATAGTGTAGTATTTCTGTCTGACCCTGTCCCCCCTCCCCAGGTGTACCCCTCCTGCTGTATGCCAACCGGCGGGACCTGCGGCTGGTGGATGCGGCTCACGGCAGGGCCAACGCCACGGTAGTGGTGGACGGTCTGGAGGACGCCGCGGCCGTGGATTACGTATACGCTCAGGGATTGGTCTACTGGAGCGACGTCAGCGAGGAGGCCATCAAACGCACCGCCTTCAACCAATCGGGGCCCGGCGCCGCGGCGGCCCAGACGGTGGTCGTGTCGGGGCTGGCGTCCCCGGATGGCCTGGCCTGCGACTGGTTGGGCAGGAAGCTGTACTGGACGGATTCCGAGACCAATCGGATAGAGGTGGCTGAGCTGGATGGATCGTTCCGGAGAGTTCTCTTCTGGCAAGACCTGGACCAGCCCCGAGCCATCTCTCTGGACCCGGGGAGAGGGTGAGTACCTGACTACCTGTGGTAAAGTACTGCTCAGTAGACGAGCTGTACCTGTCTTTGTCTGGGAGGGGGGAGGAGCAGTGTGTTACTGCTGTCATGTCCCTTTGTCCCCTTGCCTGGATTGGGTTGCAAGGTTCCTAAAGCCAAGAGCTTCTCCCCAGGACAGACGGTCCGTCTGGAGGATCCTAGATTGGTAGGGAACAGTGCAGGCTGTGGCTGGAGAAACAGGGATGTGTGTGAGAGAGACTCTGTCTGCAGAATAATTTTTTAACAAGGTGATGCTGCGGACGGGGCAGTGTCTCCCCTTTGGACTCAGAGATGTTGGTGTTTTTGACCACCTGTAATGCAGTTATTATCAATTATTTTGTACGTAGTGGCGCAGCCAGTCCACAAGGGGGCGCAGCACCTCTCTCACATTCTTTGGGGAGAACCCTGATGCCTTTACTAATACAGTGGAACAACTCTACCCAGGACCCACAGCTAGATTCTGTGTTGTTAATGGTGATGGAAGGTTATTTCATGTGTGCTCTATCTGTTTGCTCCTGGGCTGAAGGAGTTAGACCTAAACCCTGTTATGAACTGTGATGACTTGAATGAATGTCAAAGTAACCAGGTATGAGGGGGGGAGGAGTCTTCTCTGACACGGTGGAAGGGGAGGGGTTAGTGACACGGTAGAGCAGCAGTGAATAGTCTTTGTTGTGGTGTTTCTATTCTGAGGCCCAGATCTCCTCGGTCTACTTCAACAACAGAGGGAATATTCCCCCTGAAGGACATGGAATCCTTCCTCCTGGTTGCTCTTAGTAACCTAAACACCATGATAGTAGTCTGTCCTGTCTCTGTCTATTGAAGGACATGGAATCCTTCCTCCTGGTTGCCCTTAGTAACCTAAACACCATGATAGTAGTCTGTCCTGTCTCTGTCTATTGAAGGACATGGAATCCTTCCTCCTGGTTGCTCTTAGTAACCTAAGCACCATGAGAGTAGTCTGTCCTGTCTCTGTCTATTGAAGGACATGGAATCCTTCCTCCTGGTTGCCCTTAGTAACCTAAACACCATGATAGTAGTCTGTCCTGTCTCTGTCTATTGAAGGACATGGAATCCTTCCTCCTGGTTGCCCTTAGTAACCTAAACACCATGATAGTAGTCTGTCCTGTCTCTGTCTATTGAAGGACATGGAATCCTTCCTCCTGGTTGCCCTTAGTAACCTAAACACCATGATAGTAGTCTGTCCTGTCTCTGTCTATTGAAGGACATGGAATCCTTCCTCCTGGTTGCCCTTAGTAACCTAAACACCATGATAGTAGTCTGTCCTGTCTCTGTCTATTGAAGGACATGGAATCCTTCCTCCTGGTTGCCCTTAGTAACCTAAACACCATGATAGTAGTCTGTCCTGTCTCTGTCTATTGAAGGACATGGAATCCTTCCTCCTGGTTGCCCTTAGTAACCTAAACACCATGATAGTAGTCTGTCCTGTCTCTGTCTATTGAAGGACATGGAATCCTTCCTCCTGGTTGCCCTTAGTAACCTAAACACCATGATAGTAGTCTGTCCTGTCTCTGTCTATTGAAGGACATGGAATCCTTCCTCCTGGTTGCTCTTAGTAACCTAAACACCATGATAGTAGTCTGTCCTGTCTCTGTCTATTGAAGGACATGGAATCCTTCCTCCTGGTTGCCCTTAGTAACCTAAACACCATGATAGTAGTCTGTCCTGTCTCTGTCTATTGAAGGACATGGAATCCTTCCTCCTGGTTGCCCTTAGTAACCTAAACACCATGATAGTAGTCTGTCCTGTCTCTGTCTATTGAAGGACATGGAATCCTTCCTCCTGGTTGCCCTTAGTAACCTAAACACCATGATAGTAGTCTGTCCTGTCTCTGTCTATTGAAGGACATGGAATCCTTCCTCCTGGTTGCCCTTAGTAACCTAAACACCATGATAGTAGTCTGTCCTGTCTCTGTCTATTGAAGGACATGGAATCCTTCCTCCTGGTTGCCCTTAGTAACCTAAACACCATGATAGTAGTCTGTCCTGTCTCTGTCTATTGAAGGACATGGAATCCTTCCTCCTGGTTGCTCTTAGTAACCTAAACACCATGATAGTAGTCTGTCCTGTCTCTGTCTATTGAAGGACATGGAATCCTTCCTCCTGGTTGCCCTTAGTAACCTAAACACCATGATAGTAGTCTGTCCTGTCTCTGTCTATTGAAGGACATGGAATCCTTCCTCCTGGTTGCCCTTAGTAACCTAAACACCATGATAGTAGTCTGTCCTGTCTCTGTCTATTGAAGGACATGGAATCCTTCCTCCTGGTTGCCCTTAGTAACCTAAACACCATGATAGTAGTCTGTCCTGTCTCTGTCTATTGAAGGACATGGAATCCTTCCTCCTGGTTGCCCTTAGTAACCTAAACACCATGATAGTAGTCTGTCCTGTCTCTGTCTATTGAAGGACATGGAATCCTTCCTCCTGGTTGCTCTTAGTAACCTAAACACCATGATAGTAGTCTGTGCTGTCTCTGTCTATTGAAGGACATGGAATCCTTCCTCCTGGTTGCCCTTAGTAACCTAAACACCATGATAGTAGTCTGTCCTGTCTCTGTCTATTGAAGGACATGGAATCCTTCCTCCTGGTTGCTCTTAGTAACCTAAACACCATGATAGTAGTCTGTCCTGTCTCTGTCTATTGAAGGAAATGGAATCCTTCCTCCTGGTTGCACAGAAACAGGTGGGTCTGGAGGCCAGGGGAGGGCCTGGTGCTGAGGGGTTGGGCAGGTGGGTCTGGAGGCCAGGTGAGGGCTGAGGGCCTGGTGCTGAGGGGTTGGACAGGTGGGTCTGGAGGCCAGGTGAGGGGTGAGGGCCTGGTGCTGAGGGGTTGGGCAGGTGGGTCTGGAGGCCAGGTGAGGGCCTGGTGCTGAGGGGTTGGACAGGTGGGTCTGGAGGCCAGGTGAGGGCCTGGTGCTGAGGGGTTGGACAGGTGGGTCTGGAGGCCAGGGGAGGGCCTGGTGCTGAGGGGTTGGGCAGGTGGGTCTGGAGGCCAGGTGAGGGCCTGGTGCTGAGGGGTTGGACAGGTGGGTCTGGAGGCCAGGTGAGGGCCTGGTGGCCAGGTGAGGGCCTGGTGCTGAGGGGTTGGGCAGGTGGGTCTGGAGGCCAGGTGAGGGGTGAGGGCCTGGTGCTGAGGGGTTGGACAGGTGGGTCTGGAGGCCAGGTGAGGGCCTGGTGCTGAGGGGTTGGGCAGGTGGGTCTGGAGGCCAGGTGAGGGGTGAGGGGTTGGACAGGTGGGTCTGGAGGCCAGGTGAGGGCTGAGGGCCTGGTGCTGAGGGGTTGGACAGGTGGGTCTGGAGGCCAGGTGAGGGCCTGGTGCTGAGGGGTTGGACAGGTGGGTCTGGTCCCTGACCCACACAGCTGTCCCACATGAAACCCACAGAGGAAGGAACCGGTTGGTCTCTCCCATCGCCCTGAGCCCTAGTTCTCAGGGTCGTCATGGGAGGGGGACACGCCCACCCTCTGTCTGTCTGCCGCCACAGAATACCAGGAAGGAGAGACGGAATGTCAGGAGTTCCAACCATGAGGGTTGAGGATGTTTCCAAAGTGGATGGGCCCCAGGCTGTTATTAATGCCAACTACTAGGTTAGGCTAGTTTCTGGGCTGAAGTCTCACTGGAAGTCCCAGGATGTGACTATGAGGAGAGTTTGATGATTCCCCAGGATGTGACTGTGAGGAGAGTTTGATTCCCCTAGGATGTGACTTTG
>NW_025535562.1:77500-92178 GCF_020615455.1 Coregonus clupeaformis
TCCCCCCTCCTCTCTGTCTCTCTCTCTCTGTCCCCCCTCCTCTCTCTCTCTCTCTCTCTGTCCCCCTCCTCTCTCTCTCTGTCCCCCCCCTCTCTCTCTCTCTGTCCCCCCCTCCTCTCTCTCTCTCTGTCCCCCCCTCCTCTGTCTCTCTCTGCCTGGCTTGGCATCCTCCCTGTAAAAAAGAAGGGGATAAGAGACTGAGAGCTGGATTCGTGCAGGCGCTGGGGGTTATAGTGTGTGTTAATGGGTCTCCGTGGGTGTCTGGCTCTCACGTGTGCCGCCTGTTTGATCCCCTCAGTGGAAGGAGGGTGACTACAGATTCAGCCTGGCCTCACTGCATGGGGCTGCTACGGCTGCACTCACCATGCCTATAGAAACACACCCCAGGACTTTAGAATCAACACAGGTTTATTCACAACTCATGTTTACACACACATGTTCAGTAACAACTGTTTTTGTAGCTATTTATAACTTTGGTTGTACCGTGGGAACAAATCTCGTTAGTCAGACCTGTTGACCTTAATATATTTATACTGAGAACTGTCATTCTGTAGAGTCCTCTTCAGTCAAACTCTCAGCAGACATTTACATTGACAGGAATTACAACTCATTCTGATTCACGCACACAGAAAGCCACACGCACACAGAAAGCCACACGCACACAGAAAGCCACACGCACACAGAAAGCCACACGCACACAGAAAGCCACACGCACACAGAAAGCCACACGCACACAGAAAGCCACACGCACACAGAAAGCCACACACACACAGAAAGCCACACACACATCACTGTCAGCTGAGGGCCAGAGCGGCATAGTGTCGGGACGGTCCCAGGGAGAGGGCCTCGTCATTACATCAGAGATTTTAAAAAGCGTGCAATTGCACTCATTGAAGTACCCATTCTGGAGGGTGACTCCCTCACTCCTCCTTGCTCTCCCTCCCCCACTAGTTTAAAGAGCTCCCTAGCCTCAGCGGAAGCAGTATGCAGGAAGCACCAGTGACTCGGTTAATAAAAAAGTGGTCAGGTGACGCAGATGCTAAGCTACAGGACTGTTTTGCTAGCACAGACTGGAACATGTTCCGGGATTCTTCAGACAGCATTGAGGAGTACACCACATCAGTCACTGGCTTCATCAATAAGTGCATCGACGATGTCGTCCCCACAGTGACCGTACGTACATACCCTAACCAGAAGCCATGGATTACAGGAAACATCCGCACTGAGCTAAAGGGTAGAGCTGCCGCTTTCAAGGAGCGGGACTCTAACCCGGACACTTATAAGAAATCCCGCTATGCCCTCCGACGAACCATCAAACAGGCAAAGAGTCAATACAGGACTAAGATTGTGATCGTACTACACCGGTTCTGACGCTCGTCAGATGTGGCAGGGCTTGAAAACTTATTACAGACTACAAAGGGAAGCACAGCCACGAGCTGCCCAGTGACACAAGCCTACCAGACGAGCTAAACCACTTCTATGCTCGCTTCGAGGCAAGCAACACTGAAGCATGCATGAGAGCACCAGCTGTTCCGGATGACTATGTGATCACGCTCTCCGTAGCCGATGTGAGTAAGACTTTTAAGCAGGTCAACATTCACAAGGCCGCAGGGCAAGACGGATTACCAGGACGTGTACTCCGAGCATGTGCTGACCAACTGGCAAGTGTCTTCACTGACATTTTCAACATGTCCCTGACTGAGTCTGTAATACCAACATGTTTCAAGCAGACCACAATAGTCCCCGTGCCCAAGGACTCTAAGATAACCTGCCTAAATGACTACCGACCCGTAGCACTGACGTCTGTAGCCATGAAGTGCTTTGAAAGGCTGGTCATGGCTCACATCAACAGCATTATCCCAGAAACCCTAGACCCACTCCAATTTGCATACCGCCCCAACAGATCCACAGATGATGCAATCTCTATTGCACTCCACACTGCCCTTTCCCACCTGGACAAGAGGAACACCTACATGAGAATGCTATTCATTGACTACAGCTCAGCATTCAACACCATAGTGCCCTCAAAGCTCATAACTAAGCTAAGGATCCTGGGACTAAACACCTCCCTCTGCAACTGGATCCTGGACTTCCTGACGGGCCACCCCCAGGTGGTAAGGGTAGGTAACAACACATCTGCCACACTGATCCTCAACACGGGGGCCCCTCAGGGGTGCGTGCTCAGTCCCCTCCTGTACTCCCTGTTCACCCATGACTGCATGGCCAGGCACGACTCCGACACAACAGTGGTAGGCCTGATCACCGACAACGATGAGATAGCCGATAGGGAGGAGGTCAGAGACCTGGCCGTGTGGTGCCAGGACAACAACCTCTCCCTCAACGTGATCAAGACAAAGGAGATGATTGTGGACTACAGGAAAAAAAAGAGGACTGAGCACGCCCCCATTCTCATCGACGGGGCTGTAGTGGAACAGGTTGAGAGCTTCAAGTTCCTTGGTGTCAACATCACCAACGAACTATCATGGTCCAAACACACCAAGACAGTCGTGAAGAGGGCACGACAAAGCCTATTCCCCCTCAGGAGACTGAAAAGATTCGGCATGGGTCCTCAGATCCTCAAAAAATTCTACAGCAGCACCATCGAGAGCATCCTGACTGGTTGCGTCACCGCCTGGTATGGCAACTGCTTGGCCTCCGACCGCAAGGCACTACAGAGGGTAGTGCGTACGGCCCAGTACATCACTGGGGCCAAGCTTCCTGCCATCCAGGACCTCTATACCAGGCGGTGTCAGAGGAAGGCCCTCAAAATTGTCAAAGACTCCAGCCAACCTAGTCATAGACTGTTCTCTCTGCTACCGCACGGCAAGCGGTACCAGAGTGCCAAGTCTAGGTCCAAAGGACTTCTCAACAGCTTCTACCCCCAAGCCATAAGACTCCTGAACAGCTAATCATGGCTACCCAGACTATTTGCACTGCCACCCCCCACCACCCCCACCCCATCTTTTTACGCTGCTGCTACTCTGTTAATTATTTATGCATAGTCACTTTAACTCTACCCACATGTACATATTACTTCAACTACCTCAACTAGCCGGTGCACCCCGCACATTGACTCTGCACCGGTACCCCCCTGTATATATATAGCCTCCCTACTGTTATTTTATTTGACTTCTGCTCTTTTTTTCTCAACACTTTTTTGTTGTCGTTTTATTTTACTTTTTTATTAAAAATAAATGCACTGTTGGTGAAGGGCTGTAAGTAAGCATTTCACTGTAATGTCTGCACCTGTTGTATTCGGCGCATGTGGCCAATAAAATGTGATTTGATTTGATAGCTACGTTAGCTAGCTAGCCAGGCCATAGAGACTACGTTAGCTAGCTAGCCAGGCCATAGAGACTACGTTAGCTAGCTAGCCAGGCCATAGAGACTACGTTAGCTAGCTAGCCAGGCCATAGAGACTACGTTAGCTAGCTAGCCAGGCCATAGAGACTACGTTAGCTAGCTAGCCAGGCCATAGAGACTACGTTAGATAGCTAGCCAGGCCATAGAGACTACGTTAGATAGCTAGCCAGGCCAAGAGCTAGCCAGGCCAGAGACTACGTTAGCTAGCTAGCCAGGCCATAGAGACTACGTTAGCTAGCTAGCCAGGCCATAGAGACTACGTTAGCTAGCTAGCCAGGCCATAGAGACTACGTTAGCTAGCTAGCCAGCCCATAGAGACTACGTTAGCTAGCCAGCCCATAGAGACTACGTTAGCTAGCTAGCCAGGCCATAGAGACTACTTTAGCTAGCCAGCCAGCTAGCCCACAGAGAGAGCATTGCATTGTGGATTTTGTAGTCCACTTGAGCTGCAACAGATTTCCACAACGATTTTCCATGTTGCTACCAACCTTATTATAACAGTAAAATGAAACATTTGTTCACAAAAAATATTGTTCTCATATTAGTATTATTAATATGTGAGATTAAAGGAATTAGTGTTTTTGGGTGGATTTTTCCTTTAACTTCATAGTCATTGTATCATTTCAAATCCAAAGTGCTGGAGTACAGAGCCAAAACAACAAAACATTTGTCACTTTCCCAATATTTTTGGAGCTCACTGAAAATCACTGTACTGTGCTATCCTAACTTGTGAAACACACGTCTATGATGGGTCCAGATTTGGTCCAGTCTGTCTGTGGCTGTTAAGATCAAGGGGTTACCTTAGCTGATTCTACTGCCCTAGTATCTGGACAGAGAGGGAGGAGCTTACCTTAGCTGATTCTACTGTATCTGGACAGAGGGGGAGGAGCTTACCTTAGCTGATTCTACTGCCCTAGTATCTGGACGGAGAGGGAGGAGCTTACCTTAGCTGATTCTACTGCCCTAGTATCTGGACAGAGAGGGAGGAGCTTACCTTAGCTGATTCTACTGCCCTAGTATCTGGACAGAGAGGGAGGAGCTTACCTTAGCTGATTCTACTGCCCTAGGATCTGGACAGAGAGGGAGGAGCTTACCTTAGCTGATTCTACTGCCCTAGTATCTGGACAGAGAGGGAGGAGCTTACCTTAGCTGATTCTACTGCCCTAGTATCTGGACAGAGAGGGAGGAGCTTACCTTAGCTGATTCTACTGCCCTAGTATCTGGACAGAGAGGGAGGAGCTTACCTTAGCTGATTCTACTGCCCTAGTATCTGGACAGAGAGGGAGGAGCTTACCTTAGCTGATTCTACTGCCTAGTATCTGGACAGAGAGGGAGGAGCTTACCTTAGCTGATTCTACTGCTGTATTATCTGGACAGAGAGGGAGGAGCTTACCTTAGCTGATTCTACTGCCCTAGTATCTGGACAGAGAGGGAGGAGCTTACCTTAGCTGATTCTACTGCCCTGGTATCTGGACAGAGAGGGAGGAGCTTACCTTAGCTGATTCTACTGCCCTAGTATCTGGACAGAGAGGGAGGAGCTTACCTTAGCTGATTCTACTGCCCTAGTATCTGGACAGAGAGGGAGGAGCTTACCTTAGCTGATTCTACTGCCCTAGTATCTGGACAGAGGGGGAGGAGCTTACCTTAGCTGATTCTACTGCTGTATTATCTGGACAGAGAGGGAGGAGCTTACCTTAGCTGATTCTACTGCCCTAGTATCTGGACAGAGAGGGAGGAGCTTACCTTAGCTGAATCTACTGCCCTAGTATCTGGACAGAGAGGGAGGAGCTTACCTTAGCTGATTCTACTGCCCTAGTATCTGGACAGAGAGGGAGGAGCTTACCTTAGCTGATTCTACTGTATCTGGACAGAGGGGGAGGAGCTTACCTTAGCTGATTCTACTGCCCTAGTATCTGGACAAGAGGGAGGAGCTTACCTTAGCTGATTCTACTGCTGTATTATCTGGACAGAGAGGGAGGAGCTTACCTTAGCTGATTCTACTGCCCTAGTATCTGGACAGAGAGGGAGGAGCTTACCTTAGCTGAATCTACTGCCCTAGTATCTGGACAGAGGGGAGGAGCTTACCTTAGCTGATTCTACTGCCCTAGTATCTGGACAGAGAGGGAGGAGCTTACCTTAGCTGATTCTACTGCCCTAGTATCTGGACAGAGAGGGAGGAGCTTACCTTAGCTGATTCTACTGCCCTAGTATCTGGACAGAGAGGGAGGAGCTTACCTTAGCTGATTCTACTGCCCTAGTATCTGGACAGAGAGGGAGGAGCTTACCTTAGCTGATTCTACTGCCCTAGTATCTGGACAGAGGGGAGGAGCTTACCTTAGCTGATTCTACTGCTGTATTATCTGGACAGAGAGGGAGGAGCTTACCTTAGCTGATTCTACTGCCCTAGTATCTGGACAGAGAGGGAGGAGCTTACCTTAGCTGAATCTACTGCCCTAGTATCTGGACAGAGAGGGAGGAGCTTACCTTAGCTGATTCTACTGCCCTAGTATCTGGACAGAGAGGGAGGAGCTTACCTTAGCTGATTCTACTCTGTATCTGGACAGAGGGGGAGGAGCTTACCTTAGCTGATTCTACTGCCCTAGTATCTGGACAGAGGGGGAGGAGCTTACCTTAGCTGATTCTACTGCTGTATTATCTGGACAGAGAGGGAGGAGCTTACCTTAGCTGATTCTACTGCCCTAGTATCTGGACAGAGAGGGAGGAGCTTACCTTAGCTGATTCTACTGCCCTAGTATCTGGACAGAGGGAGGAGCTTACCTTAGCTGATTCTACTGCCCTAGTATCTGGACAGAGAGGGAGGAGCTTACCTTAGCTGATTCTACTGCCCTAGTATCTGGACAGAGAGGGAGGAGCTTACCTTAGCTGATTCTACTGCCCTGGTATCTGGACAGAGAGGGAGGAGCTTACCTTAGCTGATTCTACTGCCCTAGTATCTGGACAGAGAGGGAGGAGCTTACCTTAGCTGATTCTACTGCCCTAGTATCTGGACAGAGGGGGAGGAGCTTACCTTAGCTGATTCTACTGCCCTAGTATCTGGACAGAGAGGGAGGAGCTTACCTTAGCTGATTCTACTGCCCTAGTATCTGGACAGAGAGGGAGGAGCTTACCTTAGCTGATTCTACTGCCGTATTATCTGGACAGAGAGGGAGGAGCTTACCTTAGCTGATTCTACTGCCCTAGTATCTGGACAGAGAGGGAGGAGCTTACCTTAGCTGATTCTACTGCCCTAGTATCTGGACAGAGAGGGAGGAGCTTACCTTAGCTGATTCTACTGCCCTAGGATCTGGACAGAGAGGGAGGAGCTTACCTTAGCTGATTCTACTGCCCTAGTATCTGGACAGAGAGGGAGGAGCTTACCTTAGCTGATTCTACTGCCCTAGTATCTGGACAGAGAGGGAGGAGCTTACCT
Source organism: Coregonus clupeaformis (assembly GCF_020615455.1). NCBI lineage: Eukaryota > Metazoa > Chordata > Actinopteri > Salmoniformes > Salmonidae > Coregonus > Coregonus clupeaformis. The sequence goes on from NW_025535562.1 coordinate 84,294, forward strand.
TAGCTGATTCTACTGTATCTGGACAGAGGGGGAGGAGCTTACCTTAGCTGATTCTACTGCCCTAGTATCTGGACAGAGAGGGAGGAGCTTACCTTAGCTGATTCTACTGCCCTAGTATCTGGACGGAGAGGGAGGAGCTTACCTTAGCTGATTCTACTGCCTAGTATCTGGACAGAGAGGGAGGAGCTTACCTTAGCTGATTCTACTGCCCTAGTATCTGGACAGAGAGGGAGGAGCTTACCTTAGCTGATTCTACTGCCCTAGTATCTGGACAGAGAGGGAGGAGCTTACCTTAGCTGATTCTACTGCCCTAGTATCTGGACAGAGAGGGAGGAGCTTACCTTAGCTGATTCTACTGCCCTAGTATCTGGACAGAGAGGGAGGAGCTTACCTTAGCTGATTCTACTGCCCTAGTATCTGGACAGAGAGGGAGGAGCTTACCTTAGCTGATTCTACTGCCCTAGTATCTGGACAGAGAGGGAGGAGCTTACCTTAGCTGATTCTACTGCCCTAGTATCTGGACAGAGAGGGAGGAGCTTACCTTAGCTGATTCTACTGCCCTAGTATCTGGACAGAGAGGGGAGGAGCTTACCTTAGCTGATTCTACTGCCCTAGTATCTGGACAGAGAGGGAGGAGCTTACCTTAGCTGATTCTACTGCCCTAGTATCTGGACAGAGAGGGAGGAGCTTACCTTAGCTGATTCTACTGCCCTAGTATCTGGACAGAGAGGGAGGAGCTTACCTTAGCTGATTCTACTGCCCTAGTATCTGGACAGAGAGGGAGGAGCTTACCTTAGCTGATTCTACTGCCCTAGTATCTGGACAGAGAGGGAGGAGCTTACCTTAGCTGATTCTACTGCCCTAGTATCTGGACAGAGAGGGAGGAGCTTACCTTAGCTGATTCTACTGCCCTAGTATCTGGACAGAGGGGGAGGAGCTTACCTTAGCTGATTCTACTGCCCTAGTATCTGGACAGAGAGGGAGGAGCTTACCTTAGCTGATTCTACTGCCCTAGTATCTGGACAGAGAGGGAGGAGCTTACCTTAGCTGATTCTACTGCCCTAGTATCTGGACAGAGAGGGAGGAGCTTACCTTAGCTGATTCTACTGCCCTAGTATCTGGACAGAGAGGGAGGAGCTTACCTTAGCTGATTCTACTGCCCTAGTATCTGGACAGAGAGGGAGGAGCTTACCTTAGCTGATTCTACTGCCCTAGTATCTGGACAGAGAGGGAGGAGCTTACCTTAGCTGATTCTACGCCCTAGTATCTGGACAGAGAGGGAGGAGCTTACCTTAGCTGATTCTACTGCCCTAGTATCTGGACAGAGAGGGAGGAGCTTACCTTAGCTGATTCTACTGCCCTAGTATCTGGACAGAGAGGGAGGAGCTTACCTTAGCTGATTCTACTGCCCTAGTATCTGGACAGAGAGGGAGGAGCTTACCTTAGCTGATTCTACTGCCCTAGTATCTGGACAGAGGGGGAGGAGCTTACCTTAGCTGATTCTACTGCCTAGTATCTGGACAGAGGGGAGGAGCTTACCTTAGCTGATTCTACTGCCCTAGTATCTGGACAGAGGGGGAGGAGCTTACCTTAGCTGATTCTACTAGTATCTGGACAGAGGGGGGAGGAGCTTACCTTAGCTGATTCTACTGCCCTAGTATCTGGACAGAGAGGGAGGAGCTTACCTTAGCTGATTCTACTGCCCTAGTATCTGGACAGAGAGGGAGGAGCTTACCTTAGCTGATTCTACTGCCCTAGTATCTGGACAGAGAGGGAGGAGCTTACCTTAGCTGATTCTACTGCCCTAGTATCTGGACAGAGAGGGAGGAGCTTACCTTAGCTGATTCTACTGCCCTAGTATCTGGACAGAGAGGGAGGAGCTTACCTTAGCTGATTCTACTGCCCTAGTATCTGGACAGAGAGGGAGAAGTGAAAGTCGGATTCAAGTCTCCCTCTTTTCTGGTTCTGCTGCACTCACTCCTGCAGTATTTGTTGACATCATTTCAGAATATTTATTTTTTAGGACGGAAGCTGTAGAGATCTCTGAGAAATGACACTTCTGTTGCCAAATATCTTATTAATACATTTTTCTTAAGCATTAAATGACATGGTATGATGGTGTATTCATCAGTTGTACATTTCAAAGCCGTTCTTTTTAAAAATTTTGCCCGAAGTCGACCTTTAAAGATGGTTTTTGGTAATGGAATCACAAGGCAATATTTCTTAAACTTACAGAAGGCAAACAATTTCTCCAAAACAAAATGTGTTATTATTATCTGGCAGAGGTCTTTACGTCGACATGATTGTGTTCGTTTATTTCTGGTAGAAGTTTTCTAAGACCGTTTCCATCTGTTTTACCAGAAATCAAAGCCTTTACTTATGCCACATTTTTAAGATGGAAAATTGTTGAAAAATGTAATTTTCTTCAGATGCAAGGATGCAAACTCATCCCCAAAATATAGTCTCTTAGCTTTCATTCGATACCCAATTTGAAATGGTCCCTTTAAACACACTGGTTCCCATGGTCCCTTGAACTGATGTGTTAAAACGACAGACTCTCTACACCCCCCTCTCATCGCGCCTCCTTTCCTCGGCGTCGTTCACGTCCACAAACACGGCCGCTAGCTGCGTCCTGGCGGGCTCCCTGATCCCCAAACAGCAGCATATGACGGTAAACACCGGGGGCCCCGTGTAGCTCAGTTGGTAGAGCATGGCGTTTGCAACGCCAGGGTTGTGGGTTCGTTTCCCACGAGGGGGGGGCCAGTATGAAATAATGTATGCACTCACTAACTGTTAAGTTGCTCTGGATAAGAGCCTCTGCTAAATGACTGAAATGTAAATGTAAACACATCCAGCTACAGGTCCTAAAATGGACGACCAGAGCGGTAATAGACCATTGGGTTGTCAGGTTGGTTTGAGGTCTAGAAAAACAGTTGCACTCTATGTATGACCACCCGGTAATTTATTGGATAAAATCCACCAACGTTTCAGCAGCACTGTGTCTTCTTCAGGGTTTGTGGTCTAAACACGTTCTGTCTAGAGGTTGGACGTTTTCAGACTGACATTGATGTTTCTGTGACAAAGTCTGAAATGGTCTGCCGTCCTGTGTTGTTGGTGCTCATTGGTTACCTGGCAACAGTAGAATCAGTGTGTTGGTGCTCATTGGTTACCTGGCAACAGTAGAATCAGTGTGTAGGCTATGGATACACCCCTCGAGACGCGTCTGTCTGTGGTCCTATAGGGTTAGTGTCTGTCAGTCTGTCTGTGGTCCTCTAGGGTTAGTGTCTGTCAGTCTGTCTGTGTTTAGATGGACGCCTCTGTGCTGTGGTCCTATAGGGTTAGTGTCTGTCAGTCTGTCTGTGTTTTAGATGGACGCCTCAGACATCCACTGCAGCACAGCGTCAGTCTGCCTAATTCTAGGCCGATACAGATAGCCGTTATTGGATATAAATTCATGGAAGGACCCATCTGTCCACATAAGAGGAGTGAATCTATGGAGACCTCTGGTGGGACCCTGAGCCCTCCCTCGTCAGAGGGGTTATTCTGCTCAGAGAGGTCCTCTGTGCTGTGGTCCTATAGGGTTAGTTCAGCTGCCTGTGGTCCTATCCTATAGGGTTAGTTCAGCTGCCTGTGGTCCTATCCTATAGGGTTAGTTCAGCTGCCTGTGGTCCTATAGGGTTAGTTCAGCTGCCTGTGGTCCTATCCTATAGGGTTAGTTCAGCTGCCTGTGGTCCTATAGGGTTAGTTCAGCTGCCTGTGGTCCTATCCTATAGGGTTAGTTCAGCTGCCTGTGGTCCTATCCTATAGGGTTAGTTCAGCTGCCTGTGGTCCTATAGGGTTAGTTCAGCTGCCTGTGGTCCTATAGGGTTAGTTCAGCTGCCTGTGGTCCTATAGGGTTAGTTCAGCTGCCTGTGGTCCTATCCTATAGGGTTAGTTCAGCTGCCTGTGGTCCTATCCTATAGGGTTAGTTCAGCTGCCTGTGGTCCTAAAGGGTTAGTTCAGCTGCCTGTGGTCCTATCCTATAGGGTTAGTTCAGCTGCCTGTGGTCCTATCCTATAGGGTTAGTTCAGCTGCCTGTGGTCCTATCCTATAGGGTTAGTTCAGCTGCCTGTGGTCCTATCCTATAGGGTTAGTTCAGCTGCCTGCAGTCTCTATGGGGGTGCCACAGGGTTCAATTCTTGGGCCGACACTTTTCTCAGTGTATATCAATGATGTCGCTCTTGCTGCTGGTGACTCTCAGATCCACCTCTACGCAGACGACACCATTTTGTATACATCTGGCCCTTCATTGGACACTGTGTTAACAAACCTCCAAACGAGCTTCAATGCCATACAACACTCCTTCAGTATCCTCCAACTGCTCTTAAACACTAGTAAAACTAAATGCATGCTTTTCAATCGAACGCTGCTAGCACCCGCCCACCCGACTAGAATCACCACTCTCGACGGGTCTGACCTAGAGTATGTGGACAACTACAAATATCTAGGTGTCTGGTTAGACTGTAAACTCAACTTCCAGACTCACATAAAGAATCTCCAATCCAAAGTTAAATCTAGAATCGGCTTCCTATTTCGCAACAAAGCCTCCTTCACTCATGCTGCCAAACATGCCCTCGTAAAACTGACTATCCTACCGATCCTTGACTTCGCGATGTCATTTACAAAATAGCCTCCAACACTCTACTCAGCAAATTGGATGTAGTCTATCACAGTGCCATCCGTTTTGTCTCCAAAGCCCCATATACTACCCACCACTGTGACCTGTACGCTCTTGTTGGCTGGTCCTCACTACATGTTCGTCGTCAAACCCACTGGCTCCAGGCCATCTATAAATCACTGCTAGGCAAATCCCGCCTTATCTTAGCTCATTGGTCACCATAGCAGCACCCACCCGTAGTCTGCGCTCCAGCAGGTATATCTCACTGGTCATCCCCAAAGCCAACACCTCCTTTGGCCGCCATTCCTTCCAGTTCTCTGCTGCCAATGACTGGAACGAATTGCAAAAATCTCTGAAGCTGGAGACTCTTATCTCCCTCACTAACTTTAAGCATCAGTTGTCAGAGCAGCTTACCGATCACTGCACCTGTACACAGCCCATCTGAAATTAGCCCACCCAACTACCTCATCCCTATATTGTTATTTATTTTGCTCTTTTGCACCCCAGTATCTCTATTTGCACATAATCTCTTGCACATCTATCATTCCAGTGTTAATACTATTGTAATTATTCTGCCCTATAGCCTATTTATTGCCTTACCTCCATAACCTGCTACATTTGCACACACTGTATATATATTTTCTGTTGTATTTCTGACTTTATGTTTTTTTTTACCCCATATGTAACTCTGTGTTGTTGTTTTTATTGCACTACTTTGCTTTATCTTGGCCAGGTCGCAGTTGTAAATGAGAACCTGTTCTCAACTGGCTTACCTGGTTAAATAAAGGTGAAATAAAAAAATAAAAAATAAAAGGGTTAGTTCAGCTGCCTGTGGTCCTATAGGGTTAGTTCAGCTGCCTGTGGTCCTATCCTAAGGTTCAGCCCTGGTCCTATAGGGTTAGTTCAGCTGCCTGTGGTCCGTGTTCAGGCCTGTGGTCCTATCCTACATGGTTATAGGGTTAGTTCAGCTGCCTGTGGTCCTATCCTATAGGGTTAGTTCAGCTGCCTGTGGTCCTATCCTATAGGGTTAGTTCAGCTGCCTGTGGTCCTATCCTATAGGGTTAGTTCAGCTGCCTGTGGTCCTATAGGGTTAGTTCAGCTGCCTGTGGTCCTAAAGGGTTAGTTCAGCTGCCAGCTTTCCTGTCCAGGTCACACTGTACGTCACGACCCTGACAGCATATTCCTATGCGATGACCCTGAGCACTACTGGTCCAGACCCTCAATGCAGCTGGTCTGATGAGACCCATTTTGTCCTCAGACCTGTTTGTTAGCGCTGTAGGTGGTGTCTCTACTGGTCTAAAACTAACCTTTTAGTCTACCAGCCACTCTGGCAGCTAACTACTCAGATAGTTTTACCAGCCAAAATATTACACCAAAAAACACTAAACAAAATGGATGAGCGTTGCTTAGTAATGTTTCTAAATCATGGAATGTATTACTAGTAAGAAGTAATGTGGTATATTGCTCCATTTAATTTAATATTTTGTGAGTTAAAATAAAAAAATCAGGAGACAAAAAAATCTTCCGCTGCCCTTTTAAGGTTACCGTGGTAACAACTTCTCTTCTCTAGCAGTGGAAGAGAACTCCAACAATGTAAATATCCAAGAAACATGAGGATTAAAGTCTCACTTTAGTATTTAGACCAACTTTTATGCGCATTGCTTCCAAAAAAACCGAATCTTTCTGCACTTCACTCACAGTGAAAACAGCCCTCAGCCGGGCAGTGTTGCTGCGTCTGATGGAATTGCTATAAGGTTAGGATTCCTATTTCTTTGTGCATTAGCAGTTATGAGACAACACGGCAGAAATACTTAAACAGCTACTGCAGCATTTATTTAGCTTTTACTGGCACATGGACTGAATTAAGGGTTAGAGTTAGTGGCACCTTTACTAATGTGTTCCTATCTCTCTCTCTCTCTCTCTGTCTCTCTCTCTCTCTCTCTCTCTCTCTCTGTCTCTCTCTCTCTCTCTCTCTCTCTCTCTGTCTCTCCTCTCTCTCTCTCTCTCTCTCTCTCTCTCTCTCTGTCTCTCTCTCTCTCTCTCTGTGTGTCTCTGTCTCTCTCTCTCTGTCTCTCTGTCCGTCTCTGTCTCTGTCCGTCTCTCTGTCTCTGTGTCTCTCTCTCTCTGTCTCTCTGTCCGTCTCTGTCTCTCTGTCCGTCTCTCTGTCCGTCTCTCTCTCTCTCTCTCTCTCTCTCTGTCTCTGTCTCTCTGTCCGTCTCTCTGTCCGTCTCTCTCTCTCTCTGTCCGTCTCTCTCTCTCTCTCTCTCTCTCTCTCTCTCTCTCTCTCTCTGTCTCTCTCTCTCTCTGTCTGTCTCTGTCTCTCTCTCTCTCTCCCACTCTATGCAGGTACATGTACTGGACGGACTGGGGTGAGGTTCCTAAGATTGAGCGAGCGGGGATGGACGGTACGAGCAGAGCCATGATCATCGATAAGGATATCTACTGGCCGAACGGTCTCACGCTGGACTACAGCCAGGAGAAACTGTACTGGGCCGACGCCAAGTTCAACTTCATACACCGCTCCAATCTGGACGGCACTGGGAGGTACAGTAATCAACCAACCGACCAATCAGCGTTTATGATGTATTGTCCCGTTGCTGGGTAATTTGGTTCCAGCATAATAAAAGCATGTACAGTGGATAATATATAATATTTCAGATGTATGACCAAGCAGCCTGCTTCTACCGCCACATAACTGGTGTCTACAGGGCCGTCACAGTGTTCCCACTCCTCGGCCTTTTCCACATTTTGTTGCGTTACGGCCTGAATTTAAAATGGATTTTCCACATTTTGTTGCGTTACGGCCTGAATTTAAAATGGATTACGTTGAGATTTTGTCACACATTACCACAGTGGAATAAGGGTTGTAGAAATGTTTACAAATGTAATTAAAAATGAAAAGCTGAAGTATCTTGAGTCAGTATTTTACAGGACGGCGCCTTTCATTTCAAGTTTTGTTGAATAGAAAATACATCATATAAAATATTTCATATTTCTATCATATTTGTACTGTGTACTTGATCTTTTGTCATCAAAAGTGACTGCACCTCAGCAATGTATAACTGCTTTTACCAGAAAGTTGAGATTTTAATGCAGTGTTACTAGTTATTGTTTATTGCCCTCATGATAAATAATTACTTTTGGGCATTACGTAAATTACATTTTATAGTTACATTTAACTGGTTAATGGCTGTGATAGGAGAAAACTGAGAATGGATCAACAGCATT
>NW_025535563.1:0-92182 GCF_020615455.1 Coregonus clupeaformis
GCTCCTCTGATCCTAGCCATATCTCGATGGATATGTGTCAGTAGCCAGCCCCCTTGGCCAATAATTCCCTGTGTCCACAGTTCTCACCCCTGGTGATCCTAGCCTGGGGACTTCAGTATTTTCCTCAGAACCTAGCCATATCTCTCTGGATATGTGTCAAAGAAACCATACTCAACTAAAGTTTTGGCGCTCCTCTGATCCTAGCCATATCTCGATGGATATGTGTCAGTCCAACGCCCTTAGCCAATAATTCCCTGTGTCTCCAGTTCTCACCCCTGGTGATCCTAGCCTGGGGACTTCAGTACTATTTCCGATGCTAGCCGTACCTAGCCTTCTGGTACATGCCGGTGAAACAATACTCTACGGTACCAAGGTTTAACATCACATTCACCACAGGTTTACATGTCACAATATTGTGCTTATCTACTCATAATAGTTTCATAATTTAGTTCACTTACATCAGACAGTTGTTTCACAAAATTAATTTGAATAAAGCCAATGTGCAGATCTTTAGTTATTTAACAATAGGTATCTGCTTACCTTTTTTTTTAGTAGTCCGGACTTTTTGTGAAACACACAGTCCAATGAAAGAGGTGACCAAATGGGCCGGAAAATACCCAGCATAGTCAATTTACAAGATCACGTCGGAAGTCACCAATTGTCAAAGTTGCATCAATTCAAATCTGGCATTAGGAACAAAAGAGGTCAACACGACTTCTAAGATATACTAGTTATTTTAATTAATGCAAAAACCTTCAATGGTAAACATGATGTTTCGTATATACCGGGCTCCTTGAAATACCTCGCAGGGCACTTCAGAGAACTAAATCCATTGTTTTAGATTCTTCCTCAAATACTCTTACAGAGAGAGAGTTTCCCACCTCTCTGCTGGCCAATCAGAGTAGACGCTTGAGCGTGGTTTAGACTTACTCAGCCAATCCGTTGGCGCACTGGCTGTTCCCCGCCTCTTAGCGCATCCCTGTTTCCAGGCATACATTTATCATAACAACCTGTCATAATGAGAAGTGCCAGCTCCCCTAGACACCATTCCTACGTCCAAGGAAGGTTCACAGATCACAAAGAACCAGTATAGTCTAGTATTTGGAGACACAAATCCTTATCTCATTTTACCTCCTAACACAGCTCTTCACATCAATCACAGCTTGCCAGGTGACACAACCTACATCAGCACAGTCCAGAATGCATTATTCCTAAGTTAGTCATCCCATCAATTAGGAGAATAATACATCCCCCATACACCCATACAGTTTGTTGAGTGCCAAAGTTGTGTTGGCTTGTTAGATAAAAAGGTCTGCAGCTTACCATAAGCTATTGTATATTAGGCGAACAAAATCTTGAGATTTACTTCACACTGGAAGCAGCGCACCAGTTGTTAATGGAGAGGCACACTCCTCCCCCTTTGGATCGGACCCTTTTTTTCAATTTCCTCCTAAAATGACACACCCACGTCTAACTGCCTGTAGCTCAAGACCTGAAGCAAGGATACGCATATTCTTGATACCATTTAAAAGGAAATACTTTGAAGTTTGTGGAAATGTGAAATTAATGTAGGAGAATTTAACACATTAGATCTGGTAAAGATAATACAAACAAAAAAACATGCATTTTCTATTCTTTTTTTGTTCCATCATTTTTGAAATGCAAGAGAAAGACCACAATATAATATTGCAGTTTAGGCGCAATTTAAATGTTGCCCATTTTGGCCACACAGCAGTGTGTTTGCAAAGTTTCAGATTGATCCAGTGAAGCAGTGCAATACTGGACTATTTTGTATCAAGTCTGCCCAAATGTGCCGAATTGGTCAATTGATGCATTTTCAAGTACATAACTATAGAGAACATACAAAAATGATATGGTAATACAAAATGTAAGTTTACACGCTCCCAGGAATGTCATACATGATGGATCACTAGTGTCACGCCCTGGCTCTGGGACTCTGTTATGTTGAGCCAGGGTGTGTGGTTTCTATGTGTTTTATGTGCTAGGGTTATTATCTAGTTATTTTGTTTCTATGTTGGCCGGTGTGGTTCTCAATCAGAGGCAACGTGTATCAGCTGTTGCTTGTTGTCTCTGATTGGGAACCATACTTAGGCAGCCTGTTTTCCACAGTGTGTTGTGGGATCTTGTTCCGTATGGTTTGTATTGTAACCAAGGACTTCACGTTTCGTATCGTTTGTTGTTTTGTTCGTGTGATCATTCAAATTAAAAGTATGTTCGCATTCCACGCTGCGCCTTGGTCCTCTGTGTATGACGATCGTGACAGAAGATCCCACCATAACTGGACCAAGCAGCGTGTCCAGGAGCCAACGCCAGAGGTGACTCTGAAGGATATCAACCTCGACTGGGTCAAGCCGCGGGAGGAGGAGAGAAGCTGGACTTTGGAGCAGAGGAGCGAGAGTCTGGCGAGAGCCATGGAGGCCTGGCCCATGGGGAGGAGAGACGCCCAGACATTTTTATGAGGGGGCTCACGCCGTGGACGACGGGGGCAGCAGGAGGCCGGGATAGAGTGGTTCAGCGGGTTGGCAAAGGAGGCCGCCAGGTTACTGGAGTCACTGGTCACCAGGGGGAAGGAGAATGTAGAGGCACGACGAGAGGTACTGGGGTGTGTTGCAAGTCCGGTCCGGCCCGTTCCTGATCCCCGCGTAGGGCCAGTGGTGTGTGTCCCCAGTACAGTCCGGCTTGTTCCTGTCCCTCGCACCGAGCCTATGGTGCGCGTCGCCCCCGGTCCGGCATGTTCCCTGCCCCTCGCACCAAGCCTGTGGTGCGCGTCGTCTGCCGGTCCGCCTGTTCCTGCTCCCCGCACCAAGCCAGTGGTGCGCTTCGTCAGCCCGGTTCGGCCCGTCCCTGCTCCCCGCACCAAGCCTGTGGTGCGCTTCGTCAGCCCGGTTCGGCCCGTCCCTACTCCCCGCACCAAGCCAATGGTGCGCGTCGTCAGCCCGGTCCGGCCCGTCCCTGCTCCCCGCACCAAGCCTGTGGTGCGCGTCGTCAGTCCGGCACAGCCCGTGCCCGTTCCACCGGTGCCTGGTCCGGCACCGGTCAGCTGCTCCACTCCGGAGCTAGAGCAATCCGCTCCACCAGTGTTCAGTCCAGCTCCGGCCAGCAGGGCCAGACCGGACCAGGGGCGCTTTGGGGGGTTGTTTGGAGGGTGGGGGTCAAGCCCGGAGCCGGAACCGCCTCCGAGGAGGAATGCCCACCCGGCCCTCCCCTGTTCGGTTTATGTTTGGCGTGGTCGCAGTCCGCGCCTTTGGGGGTACTGTCACGCCCTGGCTCTGGGACTCTGTTATGTTGAGCCAGGGTGTGTGGTTTCTATGTGTTTTGTGTGCTAGGGTTATTATCTAGTTATTTTGTTTCTATGTTGGCCGGTGTGGTTCTCAATCAGAGGCAACGTGTCTCAGCTGTTGCTTGTTGTCTCTGATTGGGAACCATACTTAGGCAGCCTGTTTTCCACAGTGTGTTGTGGGATCTTGTTCCGTATGGTTTGTATTGTAACCAAGGACTTCACGTTTCGTATCGTTTGTTGTTTTGTTCGTGTGATCATTCAAATTAAAAGTATGTTCGCATTCCACGCTGCGCCTTGGTCCTCTGTGTATGACGATCGTGACAACTAGCTTATACATTAACTTTCACACATCTAGATGGCCTGGCGGGGGGGGGTGGAGCCAGAGACAGCAGGGGTTCAAACTGTAGAACCCAGTTCCTACATTTGAATATAAAAATTGATTTTAGCAAACAAAACTATGCTACATTTTATCTCTGAGACCCTTAGGATGACAAAACAGAGCAAGATTACTGAATGTAAGTACATTATTTACCTTCAGAGGTGAATTGATCAAACCAGTTGCCGTGATACATTTGTTGTGCACTCTCCTCAAACAATAACATGGTATTCTTTCACTGTAATAGCTACTGTAAATTGGACAGTGCAGTTAGATTAACAGGAATTTAAGCTTTCTGCCCATATGATAGATGTCTATGTCCTGGAAAGTTTGCTGATACTTACAACAGTCATGCTAATCACATTAGCGCACGTTAATTCAACCGTCCCGTATACGGGACACCGATCTCATAGAGGTTAATGTCAAGCCCTGCATGTTTTTTTCAAAAGTCTCATGGAATGTAGGCCTACTTTGAACACCACACATTGGCTGCTTCTGTAGGCTGAATGATTGAACAGCTATTTCCATGTTAAATGTTATGGGATGCATTTTCTCCATTGTTTTTGACAGGAGGCCTACATTATGATCAAATAGCCATAGTAGCCTACTTGGCCACTGTTAAAACAGTAAGTTAAAGCGGGCACAGCCTCAGTGTTCACAGTTAACACTCGTTGGAAGTTGCACAGAATTTTCAAAACGTTCAAGTTTGCGCTCAACCGACCTGAAATTTGCTCAGTGCTAAAATAAATTAGAGGGAATATTGGTCACAAGCTTGATGTTGTCATTGCGTGCTAGGAAAATGGGACCAAATACTAAACTTTTGACACTAAACGTTTGACTACTCACTATAATTGGATTTGTCCAATTAATTATGATACATTCAAATGGGGGGACTAGATACATAAAATGCTTTCATTTCTAAAACAGATATGAATGAAAATAGCCTCAAATAAAAGGTGACATTCTGTACTGTCGCCTCACATGAAACACTTGATCTCAGATCCAAAATGCTGGAGTATAGAGACAAATTAAAAGTCTTAGCTTCACTGTCCAAATAAATTAGGGGAATGTATGAAAACATCTTCTCCAGGACAAACCTCCACCCTACTCCCCTGCTGAAGACAAGAAGAGCGCCTGTATCTCAGCTCCCACCCCTCCTTCTCACGGCCTGTACTGGACACTATTATTTGTTTATTTATTATTTGTCTGTACAGGTTTTTAATGTGACGACTTAAATATGAGAGGGTAGCAGTCGATCATATGACCAGGTCTCTGTTGAAAAATAAATGTTATTGCAAAGAGACTAGCCTGAATTAACCTTAAAAAACAGTTTTTAAATACATAAGAGTTGGTGAAGTTTGACTTATGGTACAAATCTGAAATGTCACCCTTGTATATAGGGAACATGGTGTAATATGAAACTTGAACTTTGTGTTGATAGGGACCATAATGTCTAGGTAGTATAGGAGCGAATCCCTGATCCTAGTCCAACTAACTATACTGAACACAAATATGAACGCAACACGTAAAGTGTTGGTCCCATTTTTCATGAGCTGAAACAAAAGATCCCAGAAATGTTCCATACGCACAGAAATATTATTTATCTTAAAATTAGTGCACAAATGTGTTCACATCCCTGTTAGTGAGCATTTCTCCTTTGCCAAGATAATACATCCACCTGACAGGTGTGGCATATCAAGAAGCTGATTAAACAGCATGATCAATACAGAGGTGCACCTTGTGCTGGGGACAATAAAATACCACTCTAAAATGTGCAGTTTTGTCACACAACACAACGCCACAGATTAGATTAGGGCCTAATTCATGTATTTAAATTGACTGATTTCCTTATATGACCTGTAACTCAGTAAAATCTTTTAAATGTTTGCATGTTGCGTTTACAATATGTTTTTGTTCAGTGTACATGGAAAGATTATCTTGGCTATATGCTACTACTGCTACTGCCTGTGTGTGTGTGTGTGAGTGTGTGTATAGAATAGTTGGCCTATTATGTCATGTCCTGAATGTCACTCTTCTGAACATTCTAGAACACACTCACTCACCCACCACATCACATCAAGGAATAAAAAAAATAATAATCCTTGACCAACACTTTACATGTTGCGTTTATATTTTTGTTCAGTGTACATACGGGTCTAAGGAGATAAACTATGTAGTGTTTGACATGAGTTTGAGGGCCTGTTGCATTTTCGCAACCTGGGGTCTCACCAGGTTAAGGATTTTGTTTCTAAAATGCTGACTTGGCTAAATTATCTCACTATGGGAAAAATGGGTGTTGCAGACTACAGTCGGAGAAGGAAAGGTCTCACATACACAGGATAGTTCCGTAATACGCCTAAATGACTTACTTTCCTACATACATCCTAGTACTTTCCCAAACTAACTGATCTTAGAAGTCTGGATAGTTGAAGGGAATATGGATGCAACTCAACGGAGCATAATGGAAGGCCATATTGCTTTCACCCATCCAGGCATCAGTGTCCTAGTATCCAACTGGAACAGGCGCTGGGATTCAATCGAAAAAACTAGCTCGCTTCCCTCTATATATGTAATTACTCCCCTAGACCAAGGTTAGTGACACAAGTATAGACAATATGGTTCTTGCTCTACCTAGCCCATAGAGAATGATAGAGATATCATCTTTATAAACACTAAGTATACAAAACATGAAGAACTCTTTCCATGACATAGACTGACCAGGTGAATCCAGGTGAAAACTATGATCCCTTATTGATGTCACTTGTTAAATCCACTTCAATCAGTGTAGATGAAGGGGAGGAGACAGGTTAAAGAAGGAGTGTTAAGCCTTGAGACAAATGAGACATGGATTGTGTATGTGTATGTGTGCCATTCAGAGAGTGAATGGGCAAGACAAAACATTTAAGTGCCTATGATCGGGGTATGTTATTAGATGGCAGGCACACTGGTTTGTGTTTGTAACATGGGCCAGTATCCCTGTAGAGTCCATGCCCCGACAAATTTAGGCTTTTCTGAGGGCAAAAGGGGGATGGGGTGGGACTTCCTATAGGTTAAAGGAATGATCACAGAATTCCATCCAGGTCACCACGGGGGATCAGCCAATGAATTATACTCATGAGAAAAAATGCCATAACTGCAGGTGGCAGTAAATCGCCAACCTTGGCTTTATACCTGTTCAAACACACTCTAGGTGGCAGTGTGCACCCTTTCAGTTTGTTTGCCAACTCATAGAAGCAGTAGAAGAAGAAAATGAAAATGGACTACTTCAAAATGGAGATGGCCTCAATGGCGCTGCCTGTGCTCTTGCAGACACCATAATGGGACAGATACAATGATGCGATGTCTATCGAAGTCTATGGTTATGGAGACTAATCCCATATGAGATTGTTAGGTCACGGTCATTCCCTTTCGTGTTGTCATCGTGGCAAGCAGAGGGTGATGCTGACGCCCCTATCCAACAGGCAGGGAACAGCTCCTGAGTGAAGGCACAGTGGAAGGCATGCAGCCGCGTGGGAGTGGTGGGAGTGGCCAGCCATCATTTCCCGGCACCCATTGTGCCAGGCGCTCAACTGGCACTCATCCAGCTGGAGGCTCCAGGGAAGATCGTTCATTCCCACCATACACTGTTTCCCCTTTTCCTTCCTGGGGATGCCCTCGTAGGTCACCTGGGGGAGAGATGTAGGTGTCAAAGATTATGTTGGGAAGAGGCACCCGTAGGTTCTCCCTGGAGAGGAGCAGGTGACCGTTGACCGTGCGAGGGTCAAAGGTCAGGGTACAGCGGTCTGAGGAGGAGGAGGAGGGGGAAGGGAGCAGGGGAGAAGACAATTAGGTGTACAGCTTATTAGTCTAAATTAGCTCTAAAACAACGGATAGGTGATAGATCATTCAGGTTACTAATTATATAGCCCAGAATAGTTGTTATTATTTACAGTTACTGTGTTAATATCTATGAGAGTTTTATGTTAAAGTAAGGAACAACCACATACATTCACTGAGGCCCTGCTTTCTGGCTAGTTGTCATGGAGCAGCAGGACTGGGGACCACAGCCAGGATGGTGTGCTTATCCTGGGGAGAACCTAGTGAAGGGGATGGGGAAGAGGAGAGAGATTGGGCGAGAAATACAGAGACATATATTTTAACAGATTGGAGATGACTATACATAAAAATAAAATCCTTCATACAGTGAGGTTAGGTGAGGTTAGGTTACCTTGCTTGTCTTGCCCCACAGCTGTAGACACAGCCTTCTCCAGGTCCTCAGACACTAGCTTGGAGATCCGTTACAGGATGTCTGTCACCCCGCTGAGCCTGTTCTGCAGGTTAGGGGTCACATCCACTTGAATGTCCTTCATATGACGAATCTCCACCAGCCGAGTCTCCTACAGAGCAAATGAGGAAAATATGATATATGGTTAGTAACAATACAATATGAAAATTTGATCCCAAAGCTACTAACAGCTAACATATATATTTATGTATGTGATCTATGTAAATAAAGGAATATAACACAGGTGTAAAACTGTGAAGGACCATATGGTGGAGGCCTACCCATTTCCCAGGATCATAATAAAAAAGTGGATTTGGGTACAGTGTTTATTTCCCCCGAAAATCTTTGAAGATTATACCTAAAATAATTAGGCCTACTTCTTTCTACTGCTGATCTGAGACCAGAAGGGTAAAACATAGCAGATATAAATGCAATATATAGAGTAGAAAAGATTGCCTGCCCTCCAAAGAAACATCTGTTCTACATGGTCTATTTCTATCTGAATGTTTCAACTCAATCAAGCATGTTAATTGATCGTTAAGTCATGTTTGTCTGGTAAACGGTCATTAGTGGCCTATATAAGCCTCATACAGGCCACGGGATGACATTACTTGTTGATAATAAAGACTATTCTCATAATCATGGGAGGTGTGAGAGAATTTCTGCTCTTTGTGCTGACTGTGGGGGTCTTCAAAGGTTGGTTCACTAATGTTTTATTTGGATTGAAGGGTTTTGTTTGGGAAACATGTTGGAGATTCAAATTTGACTGTCTGTTTCTTCCACGTTGGTCATCTTTTTTGTTCACTGCTATTAAATATATGTAGCTATTTTGTGTCAACTCAACTTCTGTCAACTCTTTCTCCTCAGTTTCTTGTTCCCTTGTTGGCAAGTCCCAGAAACAAGATCAAGTCTCTCTGCAGAGGAGACTTGGAGGTAAGCGTTTCTTCCCCTATGTTATCCCATCCCTTCTAGCAATGTTCTTTGCTGCTGTGTTTTAAACTAATTCAACACCGTAGAGTAACCCAGTCTAAATAACAAATGTTTAGAATCTTTTTTTAAACCAGAAGTTATCAAACCCTTTGCTGTTGATTTTGATAATTTGCTTGTGTACCTGAACCTACGTTTTTCAGAGCTGTCATCAAATGACGTCTCCATTGCACATGCTCCGATCCATAGGGTCTGATGCTAAAGAAGCCAGAAAATGTTAGGCCTGCAACATTCGTTTAGAACTACGTCGGGTTCAGTGGGGTGCAATGTTGCTGAACATTCAAATGGCAATTTGGCCTAGACTGTGTAGAACACCTAACTGTTCCTCTTCTCTTTTTCTCTAGAGTATTTGGAGACAAATGAAGTAGCATCCCAAGACTCTCCAAACTATGATAGCTCTCTGGCAAACGATGACCTGGCCTCTGCTGAGAAGATGAGACGCTGGTCTGATGACTATGGAAACTCTCCTACTGCCACAACCGCTTCAGAAGCCACAACTGGCACGTCCGACGACGCCGCAAAAGAAGCCACAACTGGCACGTCCGACGACGCCGCAAAAGAAGCCACAACTGGCACGTCCGACGACGCCGCTTCAGAAGCCACAACTGGCACGTCCGACGACGCCGCTTCAGAAGCCACAACTGGCACGTCCGACGACGCCGCTTCAGAAGCCACAACTGGCACGTCCGACGACGCCGCTTCAGAAGCCACAACTGGCACGTCCGACGACGCCGCTTCAGAAGCCACAACTGGCACGTCCGACGACGCCGCTTCAGAAGCCACAACTGGCACGTCCCGACGACGCCGCTTCAGAAGCCACAACTGGCACGTCCGACGGCGCCGCTTCAGAAGCCACAACTGGCACGTCCGACGACGGCGCTTCAGAAGCCACAACTGGCACGTCCGACGACGGCGCTTCAGAAGCCACAACTGGCACGTCCGACGACGGCGCTTCAGAAGCCACAACTGGCACGTCCGACGACGGCGCTTCAGAAGCCACAACTGGCACGTCCGACGACGGCGCTTCAGAAGCCACAACTGGCACGTCCGACGACGGCGCTTCAGAAGCCACAACTGGCACGTCCGACGACGGCGCTTCAGAAGCCACAACTGGCACGTCCGACGACGCCGCTTCAGAAGCCACAACTGGCACGTCCGACGACGCCACAACTGGCTACTGAAGCCACGAGAACTACTGATTGTGGTTAATTTATACTCTAGCACAAGTGGGGACGAGTCTGTAGACCAAGCGCCTTCTGTTACTGACCATGCCATTGAGGAACAGTTCACCTCTGCATCTGAGACCCCGTTGACCACAAACATGGATATCTGAAGTGGGACGTACATGGGTGCTCTAGTCCAGGTTGTGTGTAACTGCGTTTGTGTGTTTTGCCTCAATTAAACAGTAACTTTAATACTTGTGTCCTTAGTTTTGTTTTGGAGGTTCAATGACCTGACTTTAGTAACTGGGGTGATGGCAAAACAGTTTTATTGCATTATAAACATGCTTTGGCATCAGCAATATATTACTACTTCGACCAATTTGTGTTTAAATTACCATTGGACTTTCTTAAGCTACATTTGCTTATGCTAGTAGCATCAAATGACGTAATGGGTTCTAGGTCAATTTAACCTGATGTAGTTTGTTTACTGAGTTGTAGAACTGAGCGCTTGGGGTTGGTGCATATCACGTCTGTAAATGAGGATGTTGCTAGAATTGGGGTTAAAGGTGTCAGTGCTGAATGTTGTCAAATTGCATTTAAATTACTCTGCTGAGTGTCTACTAGTCTTGAGTCTACGGACAATTGGTTTCCTACTCGTGAATTCTTACATGTAACACCAGCTCTCATATCATTAGCCAATCGTTTTGTGGGTTGGTCTGCATATGCCAGTAAAAATCTAAACTTTTAGGTTAAAGGCAATGTTAACCTGTCTTAGCTGGCAGGCTGCGATCTGGTCCTAGCTCTCCCAGAGTTGCTTGTAGCGCCTAGGGTTTGTGCGTCGTAGCCTACCGTTTTTAGTCGCCATGAATTCAAAGTGCATGTACACGCAACCTTGAAATACAGTAACAAAATTGACTCCAACTTTTGAGCTACCGGTAGGCCTACCTGCTTTAATACAAAAGGTCTGTGGCAAAGCTTTACTCATTTATGCCGACTGCAAATCCGACCTGAATTGAGCCTGTTTTGAAGCAACACGTTAAAACGGGTATGGCCTATGCAAATGATTTTGTTTGCTACATGGAATCAGTCAGTGTCAATTACTTAGTTTCTGACCAAGTGTTTTTCCTGTTGAAAAATAATGCGAGAACAGTATTTTGTATTGAATAAAAGTAATAATGGCAGTTTATTTACTTTGAATATATAGTCTGTTTGTGTAGTCCAAAGTCTCACGTTTCATTTATGCTGTGACTTCAGAGATGATCATTTACTTTATTGCTAGAAAACAGATGCAGTAAGTAGGCCTCATAAGATTTTATGTAAAATATAGCCTACCTTAGAATGGCATATTAAATGCGGGTTTAGAATCACGGGCAATTGATCAACTGCGGCGCTATCCATTGTTGAATCTCCGCTTAACTGTTTGATTATTGGAGATTCAGATTAGTTTCCTCTGACAAAATCATAACAATAAGTGAAGTATAAACAGCCACAACCTTCCCAAATTCCCTCGATAGCCAGGTGCAAGGGGAGAGAAAAGTACCAAAATGCATCTTTCAAAGGTAGGCTAAAAAGATTAATTTTTACTGTATTAACCTCATATTTGACCCGTCGGCCATCAGTGCTTCATAGGCCTGTTAAAACTAGGCTACATCAATGAAATGGTGTGGTGACTTTGAGGGAAAATTGTTGATTAAATTGCAACAAATACATAAAGAACCCTTTAGATTGTGCATATTTCTCCATTTAGAGTGGTATAATCATGTCAGATTTTATTTAATGGTATTATATGCTTTTAAATAGCACTTTCGGTTTGAACGGGAATACCGGGAAGCCCGAGAATTTCTTGCAATTTCCTCAGGAAGGAAAATTGGTAGATTCTCTGGAAAATATATGGCCAATGAGGCCTATGCCTACCCTCCTCCCCCAGCCAATGGGATGAACTCCGCAGGACCCCCACCCGAGTACTCCTACCAGGTACGGACGAGACATGGAGACAACTGTTCCTTTAATGTTTGACGAGGAATAAAATACCCAAGAATAAAGCTATATACAAGGAGTACCAGTTCCAGATCAGTGTGCAGGGTTACAAGGTATTTGAGGTAGATATTTGTACCCATTAGCTCTTCCTGGGGTCCAACAAAATTAATTTTTAAAACATTACAATACATTCATTACAGAATTTACAACATAAAGTGTGCCCCCTCAGGCCCATAATCCACTATCACATATCTACAACACAAAATCCATGTGTACGTGTGTGTTTAGAACGTATGTTATCATGTGTGTGTATGCATGTTTCTGTGCCTATGTTTGTGTTCCATAAGGTGTATTTTTAGAAATGTTTTAAATTTGATTCTACTGCTTGCATCAGTTACCTGATGTGGAATAGAGTTCCATGTAGTCATTGCTCTATGTAGTCCTGTGTCCCTGCCATAGTCTGTTCTGGACTTGGGGACTGTGAAGAGACCTCTGGTGGCAAGGTTGATAGATGTAGCTTTTAAATTCGCTCTGGCTATCTACTCAGATTTCAGAGAACTCTCGTCTAACTGAACTAACTGACGAAATTACGAACGCTCAACACCCATGGAATATGGCCGGTGTCAGTAGACGTTTGCAAAAAAGCGTAAATTGTTGCCAGCAGCACAGTTGCAGTCACCAACGCTCTGGATAACATAAAAACATCCTAACCAGCTCTGCTAGGGCGAGTAAAATGGTCAGAGTGAGCTGTTCTCTCATTTGTGTCTGGAAGTAGCTAGCAAGCTAGCCAGTTAGCTTGACTGCTGTTGTTAGGACAAGACGCTCGGATCATACCTTAAAGAGATGGGTGGGGCTAAAGCTTGAGAGGGTGTGAACGATGCTGAATGGGTGTAGACAAAGAAGAGGTCTCCATTTATTTATTTCACCTTTATTTAACCAGGTAAGAAAGTTGAGAACAAGTTCTCATTTACAACTGCGACCTGGCCAAGATAAAGCAAAAGCAGTGCGAAAAAAAACAACACAGAGTTACATATGGGGTAAAAAAAAAAAAAAAAGTCAAAAATACAACAGAAAATATATATACAGTGGTGCAAATGTAGCAAGTTATGGAGGTAAGGCAATGAATAGGCTATAGTGCAAAATAATTACAATAGTATTAACACTGGAATGCTTGATGTGCAAGAGATTATGTGCAAAATATGTGCAATTATGTGTAAATAACAATAAGTTGTACAAAACATTCAAAGGCAATTTTCTCATAAGTTAGGTTACAAGTTTACCAATTTTCAACGCAGAATTAATTTCTAATTTTTCCTCAACTGTAGTGTATGATACACCATTTTCTAGCTCTGAGTCTCTACTTTTATCCAATGTAAAAAACACAATTTCAAATGTTGCTACAAAATATTTTTTTTATCAACTTTCATTTTGAGCTACTACAATGAGTTTCAACCGTATTTGTTTTTCAGATTTGCTAACACCTGTCAATGTTGGTAGGGGAAGGGGTGTGTTGGGGTTATCTATTCCTTTCCCAACTGGTAGTCCTAGTGTGTGTGGTGATGTCAATGGTAGTGAAATTTAGTCAATGGTAGGGAAGTTCCTTTAGTCAGTGGGGACAATGCAGCTTCTCATTGTCATCATGCAGTCAACTCACCTAGGCCCCAGGTTGTTAGCACCTCCACTCCTAACCCCAATGACGATGCAGTGCTAATAGGCCAGATGAGTATCATAGTCCAACAGATAGGACAGCAGCTAGCTGATAGCATTATCATGCACTTCAGTTCTAGTAGCCCAACAGGAGCTACAGCCACTACCCAAAGTGAACCAAGACACAGACCTGACCCTCCAGTTAGCCAAGTTCTAGACTTCTCCCAAGTCCAAGTAGTTGCCCAAAGAAAAGTCAAAGAACCACCTTCCTTTAGAGGGGAGAGATAAGACACAATTACATTTGATGAATGGGAAGAGGCCATGATAAACTTTATTAAAAAGGGACACATGAAAATAGAGGAACAGGCCTGAGAGATTCTCATCCATCTCAAGGGAAGAGCAGAAGATGTAGTCTCAATCGGAATCAGGAATAGTGGCATTCTAGCTAACCCAGATGCCATCTATAGTCTCCTCAGGAAGCATTTCAGCTGCAGTCAATACCAGTGGAGGCTCTTCAGAGGAAGAAGGGGAGGGCCATCCTCCTCAGTGAATTTCATGAAAATTAAAATGGTAAAACATTAAAAAAGTGATCCTTTTTACATAAAACTATGCTCAATATAATCACATCACCAAATAACTGATTAAAACACAGTATTTTGCAAAGGTCTACAGTAGCCTCAACAGCACTATGTAGGGTAGTACCATGGTGAAGCCGGAGAACAGCTAGCTTCCGTCCTCCACTGGGTACATTGACAAAACCTAGGAGGCTCATAGTTCTCACCCCCTTCCGTAGAGTTACACAGTAATTATGACAAATTCCGAAGGACGTCCTCCAGCCTATCAAAGCTCCTGCAGCATGAACTAACATGTTGTTCATCCAATCAAAGGATCAGAGAATTAATCTAGTACTAAAAGCATAAACTACAGCTAGCGAGCACTGCAGTATATAAAATGTGGTGAGTAGTTGACTCAAAGAGAGAGAAAGAGAATAGTTGAAAAGTTTTGAACAAAATAATTTCTTCCAAAATGAAGGAGAAACGAGAGAAATAGCGAGAGAGAGATTTCATCATTTCTTTTTCACTTTCACTTACTTAGCTAGGAAATGCAGCTTGCTAGTTTAGCATACTGAAACACCCTGCTCAAACAGAGGGATGCTATGTTAGCTAGGTGGCTATGACTTTCCAACACAACACTGGAACTCTTCCAAGTCAAGATAAGCTTTTGGTATTACTAATTTATTGCCACTGGGGTCCGCCGGTGTAACTGCTTACTGACTGTACACTAATGTTACTGCATGATTGTAGCGTGTTTACTAATGCGTTAGTTCTATTAGCTATGCTGACTATGACGTTACTTATGGGGACAACAATGTAGGCTGGGTTTAGCGGTTTGGCTTGGAAAGGTTTCTTCGCCTGGTCATATACAGCTGATGTGTTGTGCATTGAATTCCACAAGCGAAGGGAAGAGAAGTAATACAACGTGTCTGTTATGACAGTGAACTCTGTTCACGTGTTTCAGGGGTGTATTCATTCCGCTGATTCTGTTGAAAATGGTTTCATAAACGGAAGCAAATGGAACAAAACAGGGATAAACATACATGAATTTGTCCAATAGAAACTCTAGTCTGCAACTGTTGGACTACTAATGATTACACCCTATATCAGCTAGATGCAGGCAAGAGTGTGTAAGGCGGTATTGAATGTCACTCTCTGTCACCTCAAATTTGTCTCTCGACATGTGCAGAGACGTGTTGGTAGAAGTTAGGTAGAACGGTTGTACTGTAAGTCTCTCCGCGTTAAAGTCTCTGCCCACTAGAAACGCTGGCTCTGGGTGTGCGGTTTATTGTTTGTTTATCACCTGTCAAAGTTGCGTCAATTCAAATCTGGCATTAGGAACAAAAGAGGTCAACACGACTTCTAAGATATACTAGTTATTTTAATTAATGCAAAAACCTTCAATGGTAAATATGATGTTTCGTATATACGGGCTTCTTGAAATACCTCGCAGGGCACTTGTCACACCCTGGCTCTGGGACTCTATATGTTGAGCCAGGGTGTGTTTATTCTATGTATTGTATTTCTGTGTTGGCCAGAGTGGTTCCCAATCAGAGGCAACGAGTGTCAGCTGTTGCTGGTTGTCTCTGATTGGGAGCCATATTTATAGAGTGTCACGCTCTGGCTCCGGGACTGTGTTGTTTGAGCCAGGGTGTATTCATTTGGTTGTGTTGGGTATAGGGTGTGTTCATTTGTTGTGTTTGGTATTGGTTTTGTTTTCCGTGTTTGGTCAGTGACTCCCAATCGGAGGTAACGAGTGTCAGCTGTCGGCTCGTTATCTCTGATTGGGAGCCATATTTAAACTGCCTGTGTTCACCTTGTGGTTGTGGGTTTTTGTTCCATGTACAGTCATTTGTCACTGTGGACTTCACTATCGTCATTCGTCTATTTGTTTTTGTGGTTGCTTTGTTTAAATAAAGTCATCATGTTCACTCAACGCGCTGCGTATTGGTCCGCTTCCTCAGACGTTCGTGACAGAAAAACCCACCATCAAAGGACCAAGCAGCGTATCCAGGAACACCCGCAGGAGAGAACGCTGGTGGATGTCCTCCTCGGCTGGGGACATATTACGCAGGAGGAGGCCGTCCGGTACCGGAGGGCGATGAAGGGGGAGAACCTGGCAGGAGAGGAGCAACGGCGTCAGCAGGGCCATCATCGGAGGGACGAGAGGCAACCCCAAAAAGTTTTTTGGGGGGGGCACATGGCTTGGGCGGCTGGGCAGCAGAAGGCTGCCACAGGGAGACGTGGAGAGAAGGCTATCGGATTACGGGAGCCATTGGCGAGTAGAGGAAGGGAAGTTGTTGCGGCACGGCGTGAGAGACTGATGTGTGTTACCAGTCCGGTCCGGCCCGTTCCTGATCCCCAGTTAAAGCCAGTGGTGTGTGTTCCCAGTACGGACCGGCCTGTTCCTACTCCACGCATCAAGCCCACGGTGTGCGTCGCCAGTCCAGCCCGGTCTGTTCCTGCTCCACGCACAGAACCTACGGTGTGCGTCGCCAGCCCAGCCCGGCCTGTTCCTGCTCCACGCACAGAACCTACGGTGTGCGTCGCCAGCCCAGCCCGGCCTGTTCCTGCTCCACGCACAGAACCTACGGTGTGCGTCGCCAGCCCAGCCCGGCCTGTTCCTGCTCCACGCACAGAACCTACGGTGTGCGTCGCCAGCCCAGCCCGGCCTGTTCCTGCTCCACGCACAGAACCTACGGTGTGCGTCGCCAGCCCAGCCCGGCCTGTTCCTGCTCCACGCACAGAACCTACGGTGTGCGTCGCCAGCCCAGCCCGGCCTGTTCCTGCTCCACGCACCAAGGATACGGTGTGCGTCGACAGCCCTGCCCGGCCTGTTCCTGCTCCACGCACCAAGGATACGGTGCGCGTCGACAGCCCTGCCCGGCCTGTTCCGGCCACTCGCACCAAACCTACGGTGCGCGTCGCCAGCCCGGTCCGGCCTGTTCCTTCTCCCCGCACTAGCCCTGAGATGCGTGTCCTCAGCCCGGGACCACCAGTTCCGGCACCACGCACTAGGCCTTATGTGCGTCCCCAGGGTCCAGCATGCCCTGTTCCTTCTCCCCGCACTAGCCCTGAGATGCGTGTCCTCAGCCCGGTACCTCCAGTTCCGGCACCACGCACCAGGCCTACGGTGCGCCTCAGACGGCCAGAGTCTGCCGTCTGCCCAACGGCGCCTGAACTGCCCGTCTGCCCAACGGCGCCTGAACTGCCCGTCTGCCCAACGCCGTCTGAACTGTCCGTCTGCCAAGCGCTGCATGAGCCGCCCGTCTGCCAGGAGCCAGAGCCTTCCGCCAGACAGGATCAGCCAGAGCCTTCCGCCAGACAGGATCAGCCAGAGCCTTCCGCCAGACAGGATCAGCCAGAGCCGTCCGCCAGACAGGATCAGCCAGAGCCTTCCGCCAGACAGGATCAGCCAGAGCCTTCAGCCAGCCATGAGCAGCCAGATCCGTCAGCCAGCCATGAGCAGCCAGATCCGTCGGCCAGCCATGAGCAGCCAGATCCGTCGGCCAGCCATGAGCAGCCAGATCCGTCAGCCAGCCATGAGCAGCCAGATCCGTCAGCCAGCCATGAGCAGCCAGATCTTTCAGCCAGCCATGAGCCGTCCAGCCAGGATCTGCCATTCAGTCCGGTGCTGCCCCTTAGTCCGGTGCTGCCGCTTAGTCCGGTGCTGCCCTTTAGTCCGGTGCCGCCCCTTAATCCAGTGGGGTTTAGTTGGGGGGTGGTCATGTGGAGGAGGCTACGGAAGCGGGTAGTGACTATGGTGGGGTGGGGACCACGACCAGAGCCAGAACCACCGCCGAAGAGGTATGCCCACCCAGCCCTCCCTTGTTTAGCCTTATTGAGGCGCGGTCGCAGTCCGCGCCTTTAGGGGGGGGTACTGTCACGCTCTGGCTCCGGGACTGTGTTGTTTGAGCCAGGGTGTATTCATTTGGTTGTGTTGGGTATAGGGTGTGTTCATTTGTTGTGTTTGGTATTGGTTTTGTTTTCCGTGTTTGGTCAGTGACTCCCAATCGGAGGTAACGAGTGTCAGCTGTCGGCTCGTTATCTCTGATTGGGAGCCATATTTAAACTGCCTGTGTTCACCTTGTGGTTGTGGGTTTTTGTTCCATGTACAGTCATTTGTCACTGTGGACTTCACTATCGTCATTCGTCTATTTGTTTTCGTGGTTGCTTTGTTTAAATAAAGTCATCATGTTCACTCAACGCGCTGCGTATTGGTCCGCTTCCTCAGACGTTCGTGACATAGAGGCTGTTTTCCCACAATAGTTGTGGGATCTTGTTCCTTTCGGTGTGTTCCTTTTGGTTTACATAGGACGTCACGGTATCGTTTATTGTTTTGTTGTTCGTGCATTCATTAAATAAAGAAGTATGTTCGTTCATCACGCTGCGCCTTGGTCCACTCACTCTGACGATCGTGACAGCACTTCAAAGAACTAAATACATTGTTTTAGATTCTTCCTCAAATACTCTTACAGAGAGAGAGTTTCCCACCTCTCTGCTGGCCAATCAGAGTAGACGCTTGAGCGTGGTTTAGACTTAGCCAATCCGTTGGCGCACTGGCTGTTCCCCGCCTCTTAGCGCATCCCTGTTTCCAGGTATACGTTTATCATAACAACCTGTCATAATGAGAAGTGCCAGCTCCCCTAGACACCATTCCTACGTCCAAGGAAGGTTCACAGATCACAAAGAACCAGTATAGTCTAGTATTTGGAGACACAAATCCTTATCTCATTTTACCCCCTAAAACAGCTCTTCACATCAATCACAGCTTGCCAGGTGACACAACCTACATCAGCACAGTCCAGAATGCATTCTTTCTAAGTTAGTCATCCCATCAATTAGGAGAATAATAAATCCCCCATAATCCCCCTTTTCACACCCACTGGGTGTGATTCAAAATAAGAAAACACAGGGTGTCATTCATTATAATACAATACAAACAAAAATAATCACACTTTTATTAATAGGCTATGATGATACTAAAAAATAAAAACCCTCAGTCCATCTACACCCAACTTGCAAATTGTTACCAGTCACCAAGGAACTTCAAACCATAAAACACATGATTAATAGAACACAAAACATAAGACTATTAAAACATAAAACACAAACAGAGAAGTATATTTTGGCCCCCTTTAGACACCCTCTAGTGTCACTCCACCAAGCCTGGTAGGTCATATCCTTAATTCCTTAGGTCGGAGTCCAGGATTGGGCCGTATCTCACCATCTGTTGGGAAATCACCTTCCCCATCTCCTTTCTCACCAAACCTCAGACACAGGAAATAAGACAACATCCACAAAGAACAAGTATACCCATAGAAGCTATAACTTCACCCAGAATAGTTACAACAATAGTTTTCCATTTACCAAATATGTTATCAAACCAACCGTTTATGGAGCTATCAATACCAGAGTTCTCAGCCAGTTTGTTCGTCAGCGTAGTTACTCCCCTGAAGCTCTTTTGTCACGGACCCGTCCGGTGCTATATTGTTTGAGGATGAAAATACAGCACATAGATCCAAACAGAACACAAACTCCGCCCCGCTCAGCCAAAAGCATATCTAAAGCTATTCTATTCTGCCATGTCATTAAGCTAGTTGCCGCTGTCTGCTCAGCTAATCCCTTTAATGCATCACGAGTGTGGTTTATAAATCTTTGCTGGTTATAGTAAATATAATTTATCCAATCTACGTTTTTATTAATTGTTGACCACCAAAAAATACTTGATTCAAACTCAGCTGCGATCTGATTCCTAGCTTTGAATTGTTCTGGAACCCCTCGAGGTACTCCTATCCCATCAATATATATATCCTTTCATCAAAGGATCCCGGGAGGAGGTCCCACTTTCTACGTGACAACTCACCAGTCTCTGACACGTTTGATTGTTTACATTGTAGGTGAGTTCACAATCAGTTATCACCACACAACCATCAGATGTCAGCACGGGCCTGGTTTTGGTTCCTAAAATCCTCTGGCTGCAACAAAGAGGAGAGATTAGTCATGGTCTCTTTTAGTTGTGATATTCTCTGTGTGGGAGCAGGAGCTAAGATGCCCTACTCTGTATCCTATCTTAGCAGTCCTAGAAAAACAATTAGAACCCCCTGAGACTTCAAACGGAGGCAACCTAGGTCGGAATTACTTTGTTTTCGGGGGATACAGATAGTTCAAGTTACTACAAGACTCTTTCACCACATTCCCAGGTGGCTTGCATGGAGGATAAACATGACAGAGAGTTAAAGCCTGTCAAGGGGAACAGAGTAGTTGTTAACCTTGGTTTGGCTGTCCCACAGGCATAACAGTCCTCTTTAGACATTTCTTGCCGTATACTAAATCCATTCCAACCAACGGTCAAGATTCCTACGGTTTGTACTATCTTTACCACAGCCCCGGTCTCACTACCTCCCTCAGAGAGGTTTACTCTATAGGGTGCCCCAGTTGAAGAGGATATCTCACTTGTTCAGGTCTGTAACCTGTTTTAGCATAATTCAGACTTTCAGACAGTACCTACCCTTATATGGGTCGCACTGCCATTTCTGGTAATTCCATACTTTCACAATACTACACCTGTCCCTAAACTGTGTATGGAGATTGACATATCCCCCCGCTTGGTATGAGCAACTACATAATCCCAGGATGTACATGGTGACATACATATGGTGATGTCCTTCCCTAAAGTCCCTAGTACTTCCCCTTTCCCTACGTCTAGCTGTCTCCTATGCCTTCGTAGACTGTGCTCAGGTATTCTTTTATCAACTTGTGTTAGGTTAACTACTACTTCTGGCTGATCAGGAGGGTTTGAGTGTGTTAGGAATATGGCCCCCACAATCAGACAGCTACCTACCGTCAGGAGACCTGTGAATCCCCACCCTCGCCCTGAGAACATGTCAGACGCCAACCCATTGCTTCACCTTCTACCGAACTCACACAGGGATGATCAGACAGGGTAAGGGAATCTTCGTTAAGGAGCCAACCCCCGAGCCCTAGTGGTGATCGGTTCTTTCTCCTAACTCTGTGTTTGTTCGTCAGGTGTAACTGGGTTTACCTTTTTGCCGTGTGTGACATGCACCCAGGTGGATCTAATAGGACTTGATAGGGCCCTTCCCAACAGGCCTGCTTCCAGTTTTTCTTCTTTTAGGGACTGGATCCTGGTGAGATAGAGTGGGTCACCTTCTCCTTTAGTTCACCTGTGGGGCTCCCGGGAGGAGGTCCCACTTTCTACGTGACAACTCACCAGTCTCTGACACGTTTGATTGTTTACATATGTAGGTGAGTTCACAATCAGTTATCACCACACAACCATCAGATGTAAGCACACCTCTGACATACGGGTGTGGTTAATAAACTATCTTCACACATACATGTTCAGCTCTCAATTTCTATTGTTGTTTTTTTTTAAATATTTATTATTTAATCCTATCATTATTATTTAATCCTATCACTCCCCCTTTTTTGACACATGATTTGCCCATGTGTCAATATTATTACCTTCCTAAACAATCCCTTATGTAATTTATCATCCAATTGCCATGCCTTTCATTTTTGAGATTGTCTTTTGCTTCTTTATTGCTCCTCCCACTTCCTTTGTCTTTTATGGCAGCTAAATTCGACTTTCATCCAGTTCAGAATCAATTAGTAATCCAATCATCAATCTCTTATCTTGTAAAAACACTCATGTTTAGTTCAAACTCTGTTCTACCCAGGCTCTCCCGGGCTTGACCTGAAGACTGATTGTTGGACATGACAAGTCCATATTTAGGTCACCTAAGTCTTCTGCCTAGCAACAAAGAATAAAAACCTCTATGTTCATGATTAACCCAGTTATATCTAATAGCCCACCAAAAAACCTCATCATCTTTAAATCACGACCAATGTCATATCCCTCTTTACTCTCTACCATTTGGATAACATCCCTGATGTATGTATGCCTCCTTAGAGTTCCAAATTATTTTACCATGGGCTGCCATTGCCTTCCCATAGTTAAGATCACTTAATTTACCCGTATGCAGTACATAATGGAGTACCGAAGCTTTACAGCAGTTTATCATTACCAAAAAGCTCATCATTTGTTTTTTGTTTAACGGTTTTGGCGCTTCAAGTATAGCAGTTTTCCTGGATGAGTTTAACATTCGCCCCTCCTGAGTTATAGTGTGTCCTAGGTAAATGACCTCGCTCTGCCAAAGTTGAAGTTTCTTTTTGCTCACTTTGTGTCCTTGTTCTGCCAGGAAGGTTAACAATTGGATTGTATCCCTCTTACATCCCTCCTGAGTGGGATTAGCCAATAGAATATCATCTACATAAACTAACATTTGGCTTCCTTCCCTAGGTTCCAACTTTCCCAAATTCCTAGTTATAGCCTGGGCAAAGATTGTAAGACTTTCCGAGTAGCCTTGAGGCATCCTAGCGTAAGTCCATTTCCTTCCCTGAAAAGTAAAGCCAAACCATCCCTGACTATCCGGATGAACTGGGATACTAAAGAAAGCATTAGCTAAATCTATCACTGTAAAATAGGAGTTCTCTGGTTTCAATTGGTTCAGCAATGTATGTGGATCTGGTACACATGGACCTCGGGAATTATATTTCTATTAACCCCCTGCAAGTCCATGACCATCCTCCAGTTGGCGCTAGGTGCCGCCTTTTTAACAGGAAATACTGGAGAGTTGCATTGTGCCTCATCTCCAGGAATTATCACCCCTCCCTTAAGTAAATGCTCAAATGTAGGTGTTATCCCTTTTATTGCTTCTGGTTTCATAGGATATTGCTTTTGGTATGGTCTATGATCGGATCGAGGAATCACTTGTACTGGAGCTACCCCCTTAATTAGTCCTACATCGGCTGGTCCTTGTGACCATAATTTGAACGGAATTGCTGCTAACTCAGCCTCCTGTTCCTGAGTTAAGAAAATATCTTCCTGTCATCCGTTAAAACTTATCTCCAGGTGGACCCCGGGCAGGGTTTTTGCTCTCCAATTCAACTTTCTTCTATATCTCGCAGTGGAGTGGCCACACTGAGCCCCATTTGGTGTATTCTGCCAGTCAGTAATGTTTTCCCCCTGTTTTATCCATTTTCCTAGTGATAACCATTCCTCTGAATGTTCTTTCACTAGGGCAACATGGGAGCTCCACCTTTCTCTGTACAGCCTCTGGCTCTGTGAACCCATTTTAACCCAATTTGAAAAACAACAACCACAAATAGCCAGGCCTCACTTAATTTGGTAGCTCACTTTTATGACCTAAATACTGCCTAACTGAGATGAGCTAATCTCTTTCTCCTGGTTATAATCTAAATATGGTAGTATACACAAAACATGATACAGATATCCCCAGTCTTAACCCATCAATAATTGTTTGTATCAATCTAATTCCTCATAACTAATCCATTAAACCACTCAAAATTCCTCGAGTATACAATAATTATTTAATTGATTACCCTAACTCTGTTACATGTGATCTCATCTCAAATGATCCATTATCAATTATTTGTTCAACCTCCTAGGAAAATCTGTCTCCCCTTCTATTGTTCCTGTCCCCCCAATTTCACCAATCCATAACCCACCACAGGCTGGCGCTATTCCCCCAGCACAACAGCCAATGCATACTTGCATCCCCGTAACCAAAATAAATTATCGTTCTAGAATGTACCAACAATTTTGTATTTTCCCGCTAACCCATTTCAGTTCGCTATTCCATTTCTTTAACTGTTCTCTCTGATTAGGCCCTAATTAATAAAACAAATACTTGCTATCGTTGATCAGCATACACTTAATGACATTCCTACCATCTGAACTATGTACTGTCTCTTACATCTCCTCCCCCTCTCCTGCTCCTTCCTACATTATAAGGGAGGCGCGGGAAACTTCCCTACAATCTTCCTTCTTAGGAAATAATGTCATTCGTACTTGTAACATATTTTCATAGACCTATCTAGAATACTACTAAAGCTATCTTATGCAACTTTTATTACACGTAAAAACTCTCTCTCTCTCCACCCATTCCCTATTGAATAAGTGAGTTTTTAACCCCCAACCATGCTCCAAATCTTCCATTTAGCATTAACCAACCAAATACTCCATCGTACCCATTCAATCAACACATCAGCAGTGGAATGTACACTCATAAATGCAGATTGTTACTCCATGCCTTGAAATGATAAATAGATTTCCACCAATAGCACCATTAATGATTTCTCATCTTACCCTCTGACACAAAATGAAGTTCCATCACTGTACTACGTTAGCTCTACCATGATAATTAGTTCAATTGAACCCTCCATCTGCTTTGTACTATATTATACATTACGTCTAAAACAACATTAGTTATGGTCAGTTTATTCCACCATCACATGATCCAACAACGCCACAACCTTAAACTCATATGGGGCGGCAGGCAGCTTAGTGACCAATAGCGCCGCGCCAACAACCGAGAGGTCGCCGGTTCCAATCCCCGAGCCGACCAGGCGAAAAACCTGCCGATGTGCCCTCGAGCAAGTCACTCAACCCCAATTGCTCCCATAAATCGCTCTGGACAAGAGCGTCCGCCAAATTACCAAAAATGCAAATGTAAATGTTCTCTACTTTCTCACCCATGACGTATGTCTACGTTCGGGTGAGCAAGTTTAGAACATCTCTCGTCAGAAACCCACATGCACCTCTCAAATAATCACCCCGTGTGCGATCCCAGCCAACTCCCAGTCTTTCCTGGCTCCAAAAGCCACACTTTCGCTCTCTCCAGCCCCTCCCTGTCACGTTCGCTTAAGGAGGAGGACCAAGGCGCAGCGTTGCGGGTGAACATATTTATATTTATTAACTATATCACACGATCAAAACAATGAACGAAACGTGAAGTCCTTCGATACACAAACCAAAAGGAACAAGAAACCACAACACAAAGTGAAAAGACCGATAGTTAAATATGGCTCCCAATCAGAGACAACCAGCTGACTCGTTGCCTCTGATTGGGAGTCACTCAGGCCAACATAGATATACAAAACATAGACTTACACACCCTGGCTCAACATAACATAGTCCCCAGAGCCAGGGCGTGACAGTACCCCCCCCCAAAGGCGCGGACTCCGGCCGCGCCAAACAACCACAACAGGGGAGGGACCGGGTGGGCACTCCGCCTCGGCGGCGGATCCGGCTCCGGACATGACCCAGGCACGGGTTGTGCCGGACTGACGACGCACACCCCTGGCCTGATGCGTGGAGGAGGAACGGGCCGGACCGGGCTGACGCAGCGCACCCCTGCTTTGGTGCGGGGAGCAGGAATGAGCCGGACCGGGCAGACGACGCGCACCACCGACCTGGTGCGGGGAGCTTGGATGGGCCGGACTGGGCTGGCGACGCGCACCACAGACTTGGTGCGGAGAGCAGGAACGGGCCGGACAGGGCTGACGAAACGCACCATAGACTTGGTGCGGAGAGCAGGCACGGGCCGGACAGGGCTGGCGACGCGCACCACTGTCCTGGTGCGGGGAGCTTGGATGGGCCGGACTGGGCTGGCGACGCGCACCACAGACTTGGTGCGGAGAGCAGGAACGGGCCGGACAGGGCTGACGAAACGCACCATAGACTTGGTGCGGAGAGCAGGCACGGGCCTGACAGGGCTGGCGACGCGCACCACAGACTTGGTGCGGAGAGCAGGAACGGGCCGGACAGGGCTGACGACGCACACCACTGGCTTGGTGCGGGGAGCTTGGATGGGCCGGACTGTACTGGGGACACACACCACTGGCCCTACACCGGAATCTGGAACGGGCCGGACCGGACTGGCAACACACGCCAGTACCTCTCGCCGTGCCTCTACTTCCTCCATCCCCTCTTCGACCAGTGGCCCCCGTAACCCGGCGGCCTCCTCCGGCAACCCACTGGGCCGCTCTATCGCGGCCTCCTGCTGGTCCGACGTCGTGAGCCCCCCCCTAAAAATTTTCTGGGGTTCTCTCCTCCCCGTGGGCCAGGCCTCCATCATTCTCGCCCACCTCTCGCTCCTCTGTCTCCAACCCTCGTCACTCAGCTCCTCAATGGGCTTGACCCAGTCGAAGCTGCCACGGAGATCTGCCAGCGCTTTCCCTGGCGATGGCTCCTCGACTCGCTGCTTGGTCCAGTTGAGGTGGTTTCTTCTGTCCGCGTGCATAGCCCGGTTCGGTACATTCCAGCTCCACGTATCGGCCGGGCTAGATTGAGCGTTGAGCCGGATGTCATGAAGCCGGCCCAACGCATCTGGTCACCAGTGCGTCTCCTCGGGCCGGCTTACATTGCACCAGCCTTACGCATGGTGTCCCCGGTTCGCCTACATAGCCCGGTGCGGGTTATTCCACTTTCCCGTACTGGTCGGGCGACGGGGAGCATACAACCAGGTAAGGTTGGGCAGGCTCAGTGCTCAAGGGAGCCAGTAAGCCTGCACGGTCCGGTATTTCCGGCGCCACCTCCCCGCTCCAGCCCAGTACCACCAGTGCCTACACCACGCACCAAGCCTCCTGTGTGTCCCCAGAGTCCTGTGCGTCCTGTTCCTTCTCCCCGCACTAGCCCTGAGATGCGTGTCCTCAGCCCGGGACCACCAGTTCCGGCACCACGCACTAGGCCTTATGTGCGTCCCCAGGGTCCAGCATGCCCTGTTCCTTCTCCCCGCACTAGCCCTGAGATGCGTGTCCTCAGCCCGGGACCACCAGTTCCGGCACCACGCACTAGGCCTTATGTGCGTCCACAGGGTCCAGCATGCCCTGTTCCTTCTCCCCGCACTAGCCCTGAGATGCGTGTCCTCAGCCCGGTACCTCCAGTTCCGGCATCACGCACCAGGCCTATAGTGCGTCTCGGCCGGCCAGAGTCTGCCGTCTGCCCAACGGCGCCTGAACTGCCCGTCTGCCCAACGCCGTCTGAACTGTCCGTCTGCCAAGCGCTGCATGAACTGCCCGTCTGTACTGAGCCTGCTAAGCCGCCCGTCTGCCATGAGCCTTCAGAGCCGTCCGCCAGACCGGAGCCGCTAAAGCCTTCCGCCAGACAGGAGCAGCCGAAGCCTTCCGCCAGACAGGATCAGCCAGAGCCTTCCGCCAGACAGGATCAGCCAGAGCCTTCCGCCAGACAGGATCAGCCAGAGCCTTCCGCCAGACAGGATCAGCCAGAGCCTTCCGCCAGACAGGAGCAGCCAGAGCCTTCCGCCAGCCATGAGCAGCCAGATCCGTCAGCCAGCCATGAGCAGCCAGATCCGTCAGCCAGCCATGAGCAGCCAGATCCGTCAGCCAGCCATGAGCAGCCAGATCCGTCAGCCAGCCATGAGCAGCCAGATCCGTCAGCCAGCCATGAGCAGCCAGATCCGTCAGCCAGCCATGAGCAGCCAGATCCGTCAGCCAGCCATGAGCAGCCAGATCCGTCAGCCTGCCATGAGCAGCCAGATCCGTCAGCCAGCCATGAGCAGCCAGATCATTCAGCCAGCCATGAGCAGCCAGATCCGTCAGCCAGCCATGAGCAGCCAGATCCGTCAGCCAGCCATGAGCAGCCAGATCCGTCAGCCAGCCATGAGCCGTCCAGCCAGGATCCGCCAGAGCCAGCCAGCCAGGATCCGCCATTCAGTCCGGTGCTGCCCCTTAGCCCGGTGCTGCCCCTTATCCTGGTGCTGCCCCTTATCCTGGTGCTGCCCCTTAGTCCGGGGCTGCCTCTTAGTCCGGTGCTGCCCCTTAATCCAGTGGGGTTAAGTTGGAGGGTGGTCATTTGGAGGAGGCTACGAAAGCGGGTAGTGACTAAGGTGGGGTGGGGACCACGACCAGTGCCAGAGCCGCCACCGTGGACAGACGCCCACCCAGACCCTCCCATAGACTTTATGCTGGTGCGCCCGGAGTTCGCACCTTAAGGGGGGGGTTATGTCACACCCTGGCCTTAGTTATCTTTGTTTTCATTTATATTTTAGTTAGGTCAGGGTGTGACATGGTGAAGTATGTGTTTTGGTTTGTCTAGGGGTTTGTAGGTTTAATGGGGTAATGTCTTGTCTAGGTGTTTGTATGTTGATGGCTGCCTGGATTGGTTCTCAATTGGAGACAGCTGTGGTTTATTGTCTCTAATTGGGAGCCATATTTAAGGCAGTCATGGGCATCATGTGTTTGTGGGTAATTGTCTATGTTGAACGTTTTGTTGCTTGTCTGTGCACTTACGTTATTTAGCTTCACGGTCGTTTGTTGTTTTGTTAGTTTTGGATAGTGTTCGGTTTCGTGTTTTTCTCTCTTCCAAAATAAAGAGATGTATTTTGCACACGCTGCGCCTTGGTCCAATATCTCAAAAGAAGACGATCGTGACACTCCCCTCGCAACTCTACCTTCCGTGTCCTCTGAGGAGCTGTGTTTCTTGTTTTCAATATTCTGCCGTTAATTAAGGTACTTTAGTCTATTTATTTAAATCAAATAATTCCCACCTAATTAGTTAAAGTTGGTGCACGTTTATATTTAAAACGATAAACCGAATTATTTCAGTCTAATTGTTTGAAAGCAGTATTCTTACAGTGCCACACATCAAATGGTAAATCAAAACAAATAAACCAAAGTGTTTCAATTATTTAACCAATGGTTGTTATATCAAATCAAGCGCTAAACCATATTACTTCAATTTACTTATTTAAAACCAGTGTTATGCTATGTCAAACATTAAACATTACAATTCAATTATATCAGTTCAAACGTTTCAGTTTAGTCATAAAGTTATTCATTATTTTACCTTCATATTCCCATTTGTTATTAACGGGTTATACGGTTTAAGCAACCACAAACCCAACAGTTATTCACAAATGATACAGTTTGGACAGCCACAGACGTCTTAATATACAGGTTTATTATTTTTAATAACCCCTATTCACTATTTTATTTCGTCTGTGATCATTCGCGCACTCATGCATACCACAACACCCAGTGTCCCCCTGATCCTAGCCGTATCTAGTTCTCACCCATGACGTACGTCTATGTTCGGGTGAGCAAGTTTAGAACATCTCTCGTCAGAAACCCACATGCACCTCTCAAATAATCACCCCGTGTGGCGATCCCAGCCAACTCCCAGTCTTTCCTGGCTCCAAAAGCCACACTTTCGCTCTCTCCAGCCTCTCCCCTCGCAACTCTACCTTCCGTGTCCTCTGAGGAGTTGTGTTTCTTGTTTTCAATATTCTGCCGTTAATTAAGGTACTTTAGTCTATTTATTTAAATCAAATAATTCCCACCTAATTAGTTAAAGTTGGTGCACATTTATATTTAAAACGATAAACAGAATTATTTCAGTCTAATTGTTTGAAAGCAGTATTCTTACAGTGCCACACATCAAATGGTAAATCAAAACAAATAAACCAAAGTGTTTCAATTATTTAACCAATGGTTGTTATATCAAATCAAGCGCTAAACCATATTACTTCAATTTACTTATTTAAAACCAGTGTTATGCTATGTCAAACATTAAACATTACAATTCAATTATATCAGTTCAAACGTTTCAGTTTAGTCATAAAGTTATTCATTATTTTACCTTCATATTCCCATTTGTTATTAACGGGTTATACGGTTTAAGCAACCACAAACCCAACAGTTATTCACAAATGATACAGTTTGGACAGCCACAGACGTCTTAATATACAGGTTTATTATTTTTAATAACCCCTATTCACTATTTTATTTCGTCTGTGATCATTCGCGCACTCATGCATACCACAACACCCAGTGTCCCCCTGATCCTAGCCGTATCTAGCCCTCTGATACGTGTCAGTAGCGTAACACTATCTAAAATGTAAGTGTCCGTTATGATCCTAGCCGTATCTCAGTGGATATGTGCCACAACGTTACACTTTGATCAATTCATCCCTGTATCTCACAGTTCCACCATTTGTGGTCCAGAGACTTCAGTATTTTCCTCAGAACCTAGCCATATCTCTCTGGATATGTGTCAAAGGAACCATACTCAACTAAAATGTTGGCGCTCCTCTGATCCTAGCCATATCTCGATGGATATGTGTCAGTAGCCAGCCCCCTTGGCCAATAATTCCCTGTGTCCACAGTTCTCACCCCTGGTGATCCTAGCCTGGGGACTTCAGTATTTTCCTCAGAACCTAGCCATATCTCTCTGGATATGTGTCAAAGAAACCATACTCAACTAAAGTTTTGGCGCTCCTCTGATCCTAGCCATATCTCGATGGATATGTGTCAGTAGCCAACGCCCTTAGCCAATAATTCCCTGTGTCTCCAGTTCTCACCCCTGGTGATCCTAGCCTGGGGACTTCAGTACTATTTCCCGATGCTAGCCGTACCTAGCCTTCTGGTACATGCCGGTGAAACAATACTCTACGGTACCAAGGTTTAACATCACATTCACCACAGGTTTACATGTCACAATATTGTGCTTATCTACTCATAATAGTTTCATAATTTAGTTCACTTACATCAGACAGTTGTTTCACAAAATTAATTTGAATAAAGCCAATGTGCAGATCTTTAGTTATTTAACAATAGGTATCTGCTTACCTTTTTTTTTAGTAGTCCGGACTTTTTGTGAAACACACAGTCCAATGAAAGAGGTGACCAAATGGGCCGGAAAATACCCAGCATAGTCAATTTACAAGATCACGTCGGAAGTCACCAATTGTCAAAGTTGCATCAATTCAAATCTGGCATTAGGAACAAAAGAGGTCAACACGACTTCTAAGATATACTAGTTATTTTAATTAATGCAAAAACCTTCAATGGTAAACATGATGTTTCGTATATACGGGCTCCTTGAAATACCTCGCAGGGCACTTCAGAGAACTAAATCCATTGTTTTAGATTCTTCCTCAAATACTCTTACAGAGAGAGAGTTTCCCACCTCTCTGCTGGCCAATCAGAGTAGACGCTTGAGCGTGGTTTAGACTTACTCAGCCAATCCGTTGGCGCACTGGCTGTTCCCCGCCTCTTAGCGCATCCCTGTTTCCAGGCATACATTTATCATAACAACCTGTCATAATGAGAAGTGCCAGCTCCCCTAGACACCATTCCTACGTCCAAGGAAGGTTCACAGATCACAAAGAACCAGTATAGTCTAGTATTTGGAGACACAAATCCTTATCTCATTTTACCTCCTAACACAGCTCTTCACATCAATCACAGCTTGCCAGGTGACACAACCTACATCAGCACAGTCCAGAATGCATTATTCCTAAGTTAGTCATCCCATCAATTAGGAGAATAATACATCCCCCATACACCCATACAGTTTGTTGAGTGCCAAAGTTGTGTTGGCTTGTTAGATAAAAAGGTCTGCAGCTTACCATAAGCTATTGTATATTAGGCGAACAAAATCTTGAGATTTACTTCACACTGGAAGCAGCGCACCAGTTGTTAATGGAGAGGCACACTCCTCCCCCTTTGGATCGGACCCTTTTTTTCAATTTCCTCCTAAAATGACACACCCACGTCTAACTGCCTGTAGCTCAAGACCTGAAGCAAGGATACGCATATTCTTGATACCATTTAAAAGGAAATACTTTGAAGTTTGTGGAAATGTGAAATTAATGTAGGAGAATTTAACACATTAGATCTGGTAAAAGATAATACAAACAAAAAAACATGCATTTTCTATTCTTTTTTTGTTCCATCATTTTTGAAATGCAAGAGAAAGACCACAATATAATATTGCAGTTTAGGCGCAATTTAAATGTTGCCCATTTTGGCCACACAGCAGTGTGTTTGCAAAGTTTCAGATTGATCCAGTGAAGCAGTGCAATACTGGACTATTTTGTATCAAGTCTGCCCAAATGTGCCGAATTGGTCAATTGATGCATTTTCAAGTACATAACTATAGAGAACATACAAAAATGATATGGTAATACAAAATGTAAGTTTACACGCTCCCAGGAATGTCATACATGATGGATCACTAGTGTCACGCCCTGGCTCTGGGACTCTGTTATGTTGAGCCAGGGTGTGTGGTTTCTATGTGTTTTATGTGCTAGGGTTATTATCTAGTTATTTTGTTTCTATGTTGGCCGGTGTGGTTCTCAATCAGAGGCAACGTGTATCAGCTGTTGCTTGTTGTCTCTGATTGGGAACCATACTTAGGCAGCCTGTTTTCCACAGTGTGTTGTGGGATCTTGTTCCGTATGGTTTGTATTGTAACCAAGGACTTCACGTTTCGTATCGTTTGTTGTTTTGTTCGTGTGATCATTCAAATTAAAAGTATGTTCGCATTCCACGCTGCGCCTTGGTCCTCTGTGTATGACGATCGTGACAGAAGATCCCACCATAACTGGACCAAGCAGCGTGTCCAGGAGCCAACGCCAGAGGTGACTCTGAAGGATATCAACCTCGACTGGGTCAAGCCGCGGGAGGAGGAGAGAAGCTGGACTTTGGAGCAGAGGAGCGAGAGTCTGGCGAGAGCCATGGAGGCCTGGCCCATGGGGAGGAGAGACGCCCAGACATTTTATAGGGGGGGGCTCACGCCGTGGACGACGGGGCAGCAGGAGGCCGGGATAGAGTGGTTCAACGGGTTGGCAAAGGAGGCCGCCAGGTTACTGGAGTCACTGGTCACCAGGGGGAAGGAGAATGTAGAGGCACGACGAGAGGTACTGGGGTGTGTTGCAAGTCCGGTCCGGCCCGTTCCTGATCCCCGCGTAGGGCCAGTGGTGTGTGTCCCCAGTACAGTCCGGCTTGTTCCTGTCCCTCGCACCGAGCCTATGGTGCGCGTCGCCAGCCCGGTCCGGCATGTTCCTGCCCCTCGCACCAAGCCTGTGGTGCGCGTCGTCTGCCCGGTCCGGCCTGTTCCTGCTCCCCGCACCAAGCCAGTGGTGCGCTTCGTCAGCCCGGTTCGGCCCGTCCCTGCTCCCCGCACCAAGCCTGTGGTGCGCTTCGTCAGCCCGGTTCGGCCCGTCCCTACTCCCCGCACCAAGCCAATGGTGCGCGTCGTCAACCGGTCCGGCCCGTCCCTGCTCCCCGCACCAAGCCTGTGGTGCGCGTCGTCAGTCCGGCACAGCCCGTGCCCGTTCCACCGGTGCCTGGTCCGGCACCGGTCAGCTGCTCCACTCCGGAGCTAGAGCAATCCGCTCCACCAGTGTTCAGTCCAGCTCCGGCCAGCAGGGCCAGACCGGACCAGGGCGCTTTGGGGGTTGTTTGGAGGGTGGGGGTCAAGCCCGAGCCGGAACCGCCTCCGAGGAGGAATGCCCACCCGGCCCTCCCCTGTTCGGTTTATGTTTGGCGTGGTCGCAGTCCGCGCCTTTGGGGGGGGGGTACTGTCACGCCCTGGCTCTGGGACTCTGTTATGTTGAGCCAGGGTGTGTGGTTTCTATGTGTTTTGTGTGCTAGGGTTATTATCTAGTTATTTTGTTTCTATGTTGGCCGGTGTGGTTCTCAATCAGAGGCAACGTGTCTCAGCTGTTGCTTGTTGTCTCTGATTGGGAACCATACTTAGGCAGCCTGTTTTCCATAGTGTGTTGTGGGATCTTGTTCCGTATGGTTTGTATTGTAACCAAGGACTTCACGTTTCGTATCGTTTGTTGTTTAGTTCTTGTGATCATTCAAATTAAAAGTATGTTCGCATTCCACGCTGCGCCTTGGTCCTCTGTGTATGACGATCGTGACAACTAGCTTATACATTAACTTTCACACATCTAGATGGCCTGGCGGTGTGGGTGTGGAGCCAGAGACAGCAGGGGTTCAAACTGTAGAACCCAGTTCCTACATTTGAATATAAAAATTGATTTTATCAAACAAAACTATGCTACATTTTATCTCTTAGACCCTTAGGATGACAAAACAGAGCAAGATTACTGAATGTAAGTACATTATTTACCTTCAGAGGTGAATTGATCAAACCAGTTGCCGTGATACATTTGTTGTGCACTCTCCTCAAACAATAACATGGTATTCTTTCACTGTAATAGCTACTGTAAATTGGACAGTGCAGTTAGATTAACAGGAATTTAAGCTTTCTGCCCATATGATAGATGTCTATGTCCTGGAAAGTTTGCTGATACTTACAACAGTCATGCTAATCACATTAGCGCACGTTAATTCAACCGTCCCGTATACGGGACACCGATCTCATAGAGGTTAATGTCAAGCCCTGCATGTTTTTTTCAAAAGTCTCATGGAATGTAGGCCTACTTTGAACACCACACATTGGCTGCTTCTGTAGGCTGAATGATTGAACAGCTATTTCCATGTTAAATGTTATGGGATGCATTTTCTCCATTGTTTTTGACAGTAGGCCTACATTATGATCAAATAGCCATAGTAGCCTACTTGGCCACTGTTAAAACAGTAAGTTAAAGCGGGCACAGCCTCAGTGTTCACAGTTAACACTCGTTGGAAGTTGCACAGAATTTTCAAAACGTTCAAGTTTGCTCTCAGCCGACCTGAAATTTGCTCAGTGCATAAAATAGATTAGAGGGAATATTGGTCACAAGCTTGATGTTGTCATTGCGTGCTAGGAATATGGGACCAAATACTAAACTTTTGACACTAAACGTTTGACTACTCACTATAATTGGATTTGTCCAATTAATTATGATACATTCAAATGGGGGGACTAGATACATAAAATGCTTTCATTTCTAAAACAGATATGAATGAAAATACCCTCAAATAAAAGGTGACATTC
Organism: Coregonus clupeaformis; assembly: GCF_020615455.1. NCBI lineage: Eukaryota > Metazoa > Chordata > Actinopteri > Salmoniformes > Salmonidae > Coregonus > Coregonus clupeaformis. Next base: position 34,854 of record NW_025535563.1, read on the forward strand.
TGTACTGTCGCCTCACATGAAACACTTGATCTCAGATCCAAAATGCTGTAGTATAGAGACAAATTAAAAGTCTTAGCTTCACTGTCCAAATAAATTAGGGGAATGTATGAAAACATCTTCTCCAGGACAAACCTCCACCCTACTCCCCTGCTGAAGACAAGAAGAGCGCCTGTATCTCAGCTCCCACCCCTCCTTCTCACGGCCTGTACTGGACACTATTATTTGTTTATTTATTATTTGTCTGTACAGGTTTTTAATGTGACGACTTAAATATGAGAGGATAGCAGTCGATCATCTGACCAGGTCTCTGTTGAAAAATAAATGTTATTGCAAAGAGACTAGCCTGAATTAACCTTAAAAAACAGTTTTTAAATACATAAGAGTTGGTGAAGTTTGACTTATGGTACAAATCTGAAATGTCACCCTTGTATATAGGGAACATGGTGTAATATGAAACTTGAACTTTGTGTTGATAGGGACCATAATGTCTAGGTAGTATAGGAGCGAATCCCTGATCCTAGTCCAACTAACTATACTGAACAAAAATATGAACGCAACACGTAAAGTGTTGGTCCCATTTTTCATGAGCTGAAACAAAAGATCCCAGAAATGTTCCATACGCACAAAAATATTATTTATCTTAAAATTAGTGCACAAATGTGTTCACATCCCTGTTAGTGAGCATTTCTCCTTTGCCAAGATAATACATCCACCTGACAGGTGTGGCATATCAAGAAGCTGATTAAACAGCATGATCAATACAGAGGTGCACCTTGTGCTGGGGACAATAAAATACCACTCTAAAATGTGCAGTTTTGTCACACAACACAACGCCACAGATTAGATTAGGGCCTAATTCATGTATTTAAATTGACTGATTTCCTTATATGAACTGTAACTCAGTAAAATCTTTTAAATGTTTGCATGTTGGTTTACAATATGTTTTTGTTCAGTGTACATGGAAAGATTATCTTGGCTATATGCTACTACTGCTACTGCCTGTGTGTGTGTGTGTGTGTATAGAGCAGTTGGCCTATTATGTCATGTCCTGAATGTCACTCTTCTGAACATTCTAGAACATACTCACTCACCCACCACATCACATCAAGGAATAAAAAAATAAATAATCCTTGACCAACACTTTACATGTTGCGTTTATATTTTTGTTCAGTGTACATACGGGTCTAAGGAGATAAACTATGTAGTGTTTGACATGAGTTTGAGGGCCTGTTGCATTTTCGCAACCTGGGGTCTCACCAGGTTAAGGATTTTGTTTCTAAAATGCTGACTTGGCTAAATTATCTCACTATGGGAAAAATGGGTGTTGCAGACTACAGTCGGAGAAGGAAAGGTCTCACATACACAGGATAGTTCCGTAATACGCCTAAATGACTTACTTTCCTACATACATCCTAGTACTTTCCCAAACTAACTGATCTTAGAAGTCTGGATAGTTGAAGGGAATATGGAGGCAACTCAACAGAGCATAATGGAAGGCCATATTGCTTTCACCCATCCAGGCATCAGTGTCCTAGTATCCAACTGGAACAGGGGCTGGGATTCAATCGAAATAACTAGCTCGCTTCCCTCTATATATGTAATTACTCCCCTAGACCAAGGTTAGTGACACAAGTATAGACAATATGGTTCTTGCTTTACCTAGCCCATAGAGAATGATAGAGATATCATCTGTATATACACTGAGTATACAAAACATGAAGAACTCTTTCCATGACATAGACTGACCAGGTGAATCCAGGTGAAAGCTATGATCCCTTATTGATGTCACTTGTTAAATCCACTACAATCAGTGTAGATGAAGGGGAGGAGACAGGTTAAAGAAGGAGTGTTAAGCCTTGAGACAATTGAGACATGGATTGTGTATGTGTATGTGTGCCATTCAGAGAGTGAATGGGCAAGACAAAACATTTAAGTGCCTATGAACGGGGTATGTTATTAGGTGGCAGGCACACTGGTTTGTGTCAAGAACTGTAACACTGCTGGGGTTTCCCGTGTGTATCAAGAATTGTCCACCACCCAAAGGACACCCAGCCAACTTGACACAACTGTGGAAAGCATTGGAGTTAACATGGGCCAGTATCCCTGTAGAGTCCATGCCCCGACAAATTTAGGCTTTTCTGAGGGCAAAAGGGGGGATGGGGTGGGACTTCCTATAGGTTAAGGAATGATCACAGAATTCCATCCAGGTCACCACGGGGATCAGCCAATGAATTATACTCATGAGAAAAAATGCCATAACTGCAGATGGCAGTAAATCGCCAACCTTGGCTTTATTCCTGTTCAAACACACTCTAGGTGGCAGTGTGCACCCTTTCAGTTTGTTTGCCAACTCATAGAAGCAGTAGAAGAAGAAAATGACAATGGACTACTTCAAAATGGAGATGGCCTCAATGGCGCTGCTTGTGCTCTTGCAGACACCATAATGGGACAGATACAATGATGCGATGTCTATCGAAGTCTATGGTTATGGAGACTAATCCCATATGAGATTGTTAGGTCACGGTCATTCCCTTTCGTGTTGTCATCGTGGCAAGCAGAGGGTGATGCTGACGCCCCTATCCAACAGGCAGGGAACAGCTCCTGAGTGAAGGCACAGTGGAAGGCATGCAGCCGCGTGGGAGTGGTGGGAGTGGCCAGCCATCGTTTCCCGGCACCCATTGTGCCAGGCGCTCAACTGGCACTCATCCAGCTGGAGGCTCCAGGGAAGATCGTTCATTCCCACCATACACTGTTTCCCCTTTTCCTTCCTGGGGATGCCCTCGTAGGTCACCTGGGGGAGAGATGTAGGGGTCAAAGATTATGGTGGGAAGAGGCACCCGTAGGTTCTCCCTGGAGAGGAGCAGGTGACCGTTGACCGTGCGAGGGTCAAAGGTCAGGGTACAGCGGTCTGAGGAGGAGGAGGAGGGGGAAGGGAGCAGGGGAGAAGACAATTAGGTGTACAGCTTATTAGTCTAAATTAGCTCTAAAACAACGGATAGGTGATAGATCATTCAGGTTACTAATTATATAGCCCAGAATAGTTGTTATTATTTACAGTTACTGTGTTAATATCTATGAGAGTTTTATGTTAAAGTAAGGAACAACCACATACATTCACTGAGGCCCTGCTTTCTGGCTAGGTGACATGGAGCAGCAGGACTGGGGACCACAGCCAGGATGGTGTGCTTATCCTGGGGAGAACCTAGTGAAGGGGATGGGGAAGAGGAGAGAGATTGGGCGAGAAATACAGAGACATATATTTTAACAGATTGGAGATGACTATACATAAAAATAAAATCCTTCATACAGTGAGGTTAGGTGAGGTTAGGTTACCTTGCTTGTCCTGCCCCACAGCTGTAGACACAGCCTTCTCCAGGTCCTCAGACACTAGCTTGGAGATCCGTTACAGGATGTCTGTCACCCCGCTGAGCCTGTCCTGCAGGTTAGGGGTCACATCCACTTGAATGTCCTTCATATGACGAATCTCCACCAGCCGAGTCTCCTACAGAGCAAATGAGGAAAATATGATATATGGTTAGTAACAATACAATATGAAAATTTGATCCCAAAGCTACTAACAGCTAACATATATATTTATGTATGTGATCTATGTAAATAAAGGAATATAACACAGGTGTAAAACTGTGAAGGACCATATGGTGGAGGCCTACCCATTTCCCAGGATCATAATAAAAAGTGGATTTGGGTACAGTGTTTATTTCCCCCGAAAATCTTTGAAGATTATACCTAAAATAATTAGGCCTACTTCTTTCTACTGCTGATCTGAGACCAGAAGGGTAAAACATAGCAGATATAAATGCAATATATAGAGTAGAAAAGATTGCCTGCCCTCCAAAGAAACATCTGTTCTACATGGTCTATTTCTATCTGAATGTTTCAACTCAATCAAGCATGTTAATTGATCGTTAAGTCATGTTTGTCTGGTAAACGGTCATTAGTGGCCTATATAAGCCTCATACAGGCCACGGGATGACATTACTTGTTGATAATAAAGACTATTCTCATAATCATGGGAGGTGTGAGAGAATTTCTGCTCTTTGTGCTGACTGTGGGGGTCTTCAAAGGTTGGTTCACTAATGTTTTATTTGGATTGAAGGGTTTTGTTTGGGAAACATGTTGAACTTTGTAAGTTGGAGATTCAAATTTGACTGTCTGTTTCTTCCACGTTGGTCATCTTTTTTGTTCACTGCTATTAAATATATGTAGCTATTTTGTGTCAACTCAACTTCTGTCAACTCTTTCTCCTCAGTTTCTTGTTCCCCTGTTGGCAAGTCCCAGAAACAAGATCAAGTCTCTCTGCAGAGGAGACTTGGAGGTAAGCGTTTCTTCCCCTATGTTATCCCATCCCTTCTAGCAATGTTCTTTGCTGCTGTGTTTTAAACTAATTCAACACCGTAGAGTAACCCAGTCTAAATAACAAATGTTTAGAATCTTTTTTTAAACCAGAAGTTATCAAACCCTTTGCTGTTGATTTTGATAATTTGCTTGTGTACCTGAACCTACGTTTTTCAGAGCTGTCATCAAATGACGTCTCCATTGCACATGCTCCGATCCATAGGGTCTGATGCTAAAGAAGCCAGAAAATGTTAGGCCTGCAACATTCGTTTAGAACTACGTCGGGTTCAGTGGGGTGCAATGTTGCTGAACATTCAAATGGCAATTTGGCCTAGACCGTGTAGAACACCCAACTGTTCCTCTTCTCTTTTTCTCTAGAGTATTTGGAGACAAATGAAGTAGCATCCCAAGACTCTCCAAACTATGGTAGCTCTCTGGCAAACGATGAACTGGCCTCTGCTGAGAAGATGAGACGCTGGACTGATGACTATGGAAACTCTCCTACTGCCACAACCGCTTCAGAAGCCACAACTGGCACGTCCGACGACGCCGCTTCAGAAGCCACAACTGGCACGTCCGACGACGCCGCTTCAGAAGCCACAACTGGCACGTCCGACGACGCCGCTTCAGAAGCCACAACTGGCACGTCCGACGACGCCGCTTCAGAAGCCACAACTGGCACGTCCGACGACGCCGCTTCAGAAGCCACAACTGGCACGTCCGACGAGCGCGCTTCAGAAGCCACAACTGGCACGTCCGACGGCGCGCTTCAGAAGCCACAACTGGCACGTCCGACGACGCCGCTTCAGAAGCCACAACTGGCACGTCCGACGACGCCGCTTCAGAAGCCACAACTGGCACGTCCGACGACGCCGCTTCAGAAGCCACAACTGGCACGTCCGACGACGCCGCTTCAGAAGCCACAACTGGCACGTCCGACGACGCCGCTTCAGAAGCCACAACTGGCACGTCCGACGACGCCGCTTCAGAAGCCACAACCGGCACGTCCGACGACGCCACAACTGGCTACTGAAGCCACGAGAACTACTGATTGTGGTTAATTTATACTCTAGCACAAGTGGGGACGAGTCTGTAGACCAAGCGCCTTCTGTTACTGACCATGCCATTGAGGAACAGTTTACCTCTGCATCTGAGACCCCGTTGACCACAAACATGGATATCTGAAGTGGGACGTACATGGGTACTCTAGTCCAGGTTGTGTGTAACTGCGTTTGTGTGTTTTGCCTCAATTAAACAGTAACTTTAATACTTGTGTCCTTAGTTTTGTTTTGGAGGTTCAATGACCTGACTTTAGTAACTGGGGTGATGGCAAAACAGTTTTATTGCATTATAAACATGCTTTGGCATCAGCAATATATTACTACTTCGACCAATTTGTGGTTAAGGTGTTTAAATTACCATTGGACTTTCTTAAGCTACATTTGCTTATGCTAGTAGCATCAAATGATGTAATGGGTTCTAGGTCAATTTAACCTGATGTAGTTTGTAGAACTGAGCGCTTGGTGTTGGTGCATATCACGTCTGTAAATGAGGATGTTGCTAGAATTGGGGTTAATGGTGTCAGTGCTGAATGTTGTCAAATTGCATTTAAATTACTCTGCTGAGTGTCTACTAGTCTTGAGTCTACGGACAATTGGTTTCCTACTCGTGAATTCTTACATGTAACACCAGCTCTCATATCATTAGCCAATCGTTTTGGGGGTTGGTCTGCATATGCCAGTAAAAATCCAAACGTTTAGGTTAAAGGCAATGTTAACCTGTCTTAGCTGGCAGGCTGCGCTCTGGTCCTAGCTCTCCCAGAGTTGCTTGTAGCGCCTAGGGTTTGTGCGTCGTAGCCTACCGTTTTTAGTCGCCATGAATTCAAAGTGCATGTACACGCAACCTTGAAATACAGTAACAAAATTGACTCCAACTTTTGAGCTACCGGTAGGCCTACCTGCTTTAATACAAAAGGTCTGTGGCAAAGCTTTACTCATTCATGCCAACGAGGCCAACTGCAAATCCGACCTGAATTGAGCCTGTTTTGAAGCAACACGTTAAAACGGGTATGGCCTATGCAAATGATTTTGTTTGCTACATGGAATCGGTCAGTGTCAATTACTTAGTTTCTGACCAAGTGTTTTTCCTGTTGAAAAATAATGCAAGAACTGTATTTTGTATTGAATAAAATAATAATGGCAGTTTATTTACTTTGAATATAAGTTTGTGTAGTCCAAAGTCTCACGTTTCATTTATGCTGTGACTTCAGAGATGATCATTTACTTTATTGCTAGAAAACAGATGCAGTAAGTAGGCCTCATAAGATTTTATGTAAAATATAGCCTACCTTAGAATGGCATATTAAATGCGGGTTTAGATTCACGGGCAATTGATCAACTGCGGCGCTATCCATTGTTGAATCTCCGCTTAACTGTTTGATTATTGGAGACTCAGATTAGTTTCCTCTGACAAAATCATAACAATAAGTGAAGTATAAACAGCCACAACCTTCCCAAATTCCCTCCATAGCCAGGTGCAAGGGGAGAGAAAAGGACCAAAATGCATCTTTCAAAGGTAGGCTAAAAAGATTAATTTTTACTGTATTAACCTCATATTTGACCCGTCGGCCATCAGTGCTTCATAGGCCTGTTAAAACTAGGCTACATCAATGAAATGGTGTGGTGACTTTGAGGGAACATTGTTGATTAAATTGCAACAAATACATAAAGAACCCTTTAGATTGTGCATATTTCTCCATTTAGAGTGGTATAATCATGTCAGATTTTATTTAATGGTATTATATGCTTTTAAATAGCACTTTCGGTTTGAACGGGAATACCGGGAAGCCCGAGAATTTCTTGCAATTTCCTCAGGAAGGAAAATTGGTAGATTCTCTGGAAAATATATGGCCAATGAGGCCTATGCCTACCCTCCTCCCCCAGCCAATGGGATGAACTCCGCGGGACCCCCACCCGAGTACTCCTACCAGGTACGGACGAGACATGGAGACAACTGTTCCTTTAATGTTTGACGAGGAATAAAATACCCAAGAATAAAGCTATATACAAGGAGTACCAGTTCCAGATCAGTGTGCAGGGTTACAAGGTATTTGAGGTAGATATTTGTACCCATTAGCTCTTCCTGGGGTCCAACAAAATTAATTTTTAAAACATTACAATACATTCATTACAGAATTTACAACATAAAGTGTGCCCCCTCAGGCCCATAATCCACTATCACATATCTACAACACAAAATCCATGTGTACGTGTGTGTATAGAACGTATGTTATCATGTGTGTGTATGCATGTGTCTGTGCCTATGTTTGTGTTGCTTCACAATCCCGCTGTTCCATAAGGTGTATTTTTAGAAATGTTTTAAATTTGATTCTACTGCTTGCATCAGTTACCTGATGTGGAATAGAGTTCCATGTAGTCATTGCTCTATGTAGTCCTGTGTGCCTCCCATAGTCTGTTCTGGACTTGGGGACTGTGAAGAGACCTCTGGTGGCAAGGTTGATAGATGTAGCTTTTAAATTCGCTCTGGCTATCTACTCCGATTTCAGAGAACTCTCGTCTGAGTGTGCCAGAGCGCATAATAACTGACGAAATTACGAACGCTCAACACCCATGGAATATGGCCGGTGTCAGTAGACGTTTGCAAAAAAGCGTAAATTGTTGCCAGCAGCACAGTTGCAGTCACCAACGCTCTGGAAAACATAAAAACATCCTAACCAGCTCTGCTAGGGCGAGTAAAATGGTCAGCGTGAGCTGTTCTCTCATTTGTGTCTGGAAGTAGCTAGCAAGCTAGCCAGTTAGCTTGACTGCTGTTGTTAGGACAGGACGCTCGGATCATACCTTAAAGAGATGGGTGGGGCTAAAGCTGAACGATGCTGAATGGGTGTAGACAAAGAAGAGGTCTCCATAAGGTGTACAAAACATTCAAAGGCAATTTTCTCATAAGTTAGGTTACAAGTTTACCAATTTTCAACGCAGAATTAATTTCAAATTTTTCCTCAACTGTAGTGTATGATACACAATTTTCTAGCTCTGAGTCTCTACTTTTATCCAATGTAAAAAACACAATTTCAAATGTTGCTACAAAATATTTTTTTTATCAACTATCATTTTGAGCTACTACAATGAGTTTCAACCGTATTTGTTTTTCAGATTTGCTAACAACTGTCAATGTTGGTAGGGTAAGGGGTGTGTTGGGGTTATCTATTCCTTTCCCAACTGGTAGTCCTAGTGTGTGTGGTGATGTCAATGGTAGTGAAATTGCAGGGGAAGTTCCTTTAGTCAGTGGGGACAATGCAGCTTCTCATTGTCATCATGCAGTCAACTCACCTAGGCCCCAGGTTGTTAGCACCTCCACTCCTAACCCCAATGACGATGCAGTGCTAATAGGCCAGATGAGTATCATAGTCCAACAGATAGGACAGCAGCTAGCTGATAGCATTATCATGCACTTCAGTTCTAGTAGCCCAACAGGAGCTACAGCCACTAGCCAAAGTGAACCAAGACACAGACCTGACCCTCCAGTTAGCCAAGTTCTAGACTTCTCCCAAGTCCAAGTAGTTGCCCAAAGAAAAGTCAAAGAACCACCTTCGTTTAGAGGGGAGAGATAAGACAAAATTACATTTGATGAATGGGAAGAGGCCATGAGAAACTTTATTAAAAGGGGACACATGAAAATAGAGGAACAGGCCTGAGAGATTCTCATCCATCTCAAGGGAAGAGCAGAAGATGTAGTCTCAATCGGAATCAGGAATAGTGGCATTCTAGCTAACCCAGATGCCATCTATAGTCTCCTCAGGAAGCATTTCAGCTGCAGTCAATACCAGTGGAGGCTCTTCAGAGGAAGAAGGGGAGGGCCATCCTCCTCAGTGAATTTCATGAAAATTAAAATGGTAAAACATTAAAAAAGTGATCCTTTTTAGATAAAACTATACTCAATATAATCACATCACCAAATAACTGATTAAAACACAGTATTTTGCAAAGGTCTACAGTAGCCTCAACAGCACTATGTAGGGTAGCACCATGGTGTAGCCGGAGGACAGCTAGCTTCCATCCTCCACTGGGTACATTGACAAAACCTAGGAGGCTCATAGTTCTCACCCCCTTCCGTAGAGTTACACAGTAATTATGACAAATTCCGAAGGACGTTCTCCAGCCTATCAAAGCTCCTGCAGCATGAACTAACATGTTGTTCATCCAATCAAAGGATCAGAGAATTAATCTAGTACTAAAAGCATAAACTACAGCTAGCGAGCACTGCGGTATATAAAATGTGGTGAGTAGTTGACTCAAAGAGAGAGAAAGAGAATAGTTGAAAAGTTTTGAACAAAATAATTTCTTCCAAAATGAAGGAGAAACGAGAGAAATAGCGAGAGAGAGATTTCATCATTTCTTTTTCACTTTCACTTACTTAGCTAGGAAATGCAGCTTGCTAGTTTAGCATACTGAAACACCCTGCTCAAACAGAGGGATGCTATGTTAGCTAGGTGGCTATGACTTTCCAACACAACAGTGGAACTCTTCCAAGTCAAGATAAGCTTTTGGTATTACTAATTTATTGCCACTGGGGTCCGCCGGTGTAACTGCTTACTGACTGTACACTAATGTTACTGCATGATTGTAGCGTGTTTACTAATGCGTTAGTTCTATTAGCTATGCTGACTATGACGTTACTTATGGGGACAACAATGTAGGCTGGGTTTAGCGGTTTGGCTTGGAAAGGTTTCTTCGCCTGGTCACATACAGCTGATGTGTTGTGCATTGAATTCCACAAGCGAAGGGAAGAGAAGGAATACAACGTGTCTGTTATGAAAGTGAACTCTGTTTACGTGTTTCAGGGGTGTATTCATTCCGCCGATTCTGTTGAAAATGGTTTCATAAACGGAAGCAAATGGAACAAAACAGGGATAAACATACATGAATTTGTCCAATAGAAACTCTAGTTTGCAACTGTTGGACTACTAATGATTACACCCTATATCAGCTAGATGCAGGCAAGAGTGTGTAAGGCGGTATTGAATGTCACTCTCTGTCACCTCAAATTTGTCTCTCGACATGTGCAGAGACGTGTTGGTAGAAGTGAGGTAGAACGGTTGTACTGTAAGTCTCTCCGCGTTAAAGTCTCTGCCCACTAGAAACGCTGCCTCTGGGTGTGCGGTTTATTGTTTGTTTATCACCTGTCAAAGTTGCGTCAATTCAAATCTGGCATTAGGAACAAATGAGGTCAACACGACTTCTAAGATATACTAGTTATTTTAATTAATGCAAAAACCTTCAATGGTAAATATGATGTTTCGTAAATACGGGCTCCTTGAAATACCTTGCAGGGCACTTCAGAGAACTAAATCCATTGTTTTAGATTCTTCCTCAAATACTCTTACAGAGAGAGAGTTTCCCACCTCTCTGCTGGCCAATCAGAGTAGACGCTTGAGCGTGGTTTAGACTTACTCAGCCAATCCGTTGACGCACTGGCTGTTCCCCGCCTCTTAGCGCATCCCTGTTTCCAGGCATACATTTATCATAACAACCTGTCATAATGAGAAGTGCCAGCTCCCCTAGACACCATTCCTACGTCCAAGGAAGGTTCACAGATCACAAAGAACCAGTATAGTCTAGTATTTGGAGACACAAATCCTTATCTAATTTTACCCCCTAAAACAGCTCTTCACATCAATCACAGCTTGCCAGGTGACACAACCTACATCAGCACAGTCCAGAATGCATTCTTTCTAAGTTAGTCATCCCATCAATTAGGAGAATAATAAATCCCCCATAATCCCCCTTTTCACTCCCACTGGGTGTGATTCAAAATAAGAAAACAGAGGGTGTCATTCATTGTAATACAATACAAACAAAAATAATCACACTTTTATTAATAGGCTATGATGATACTAAAAAATAAAAACCCTCAGTCCATCTACACCCAACTTGCAAATTGTTACCAGTCACCAAGGAACTTCAAACCATAAAACACAGGATTAATAGAACACAAAACATAAGACTATTAAAACATAAAACACAAACAGAGAAGTATATTTTGGCCCCCTTTAGACACCCTCTAGTGTCACTCCACCAAGCCTGGTAGGTCATATCCTTAATTCCTTAGGTCGGAGTCCAGGATTGGGCCGCATCTCACCATCTGTTGGGAATCCACCTTCCCCATCTCCTTTCTCACCAAACCTCAGACACAGGAAATAAGACAACATCCACAAAGAACAAGTATACCCATAGAAGCTATAACTTCACCCAGAATAGTTACAACAATAGTTTTCCATTTACCAAATATGTTATCAAACCAACCGTTTATGGAGCTATCAATACCAGAGTTCTCAGCCAGTTCGTTTCGTCAGCGTAGTTACTCCCCTGAAGCTCTTTTGTCACGGACCCGTCCGGTGCTATGTTGTTTGAGGATGAAAATACAGCACATAGATCCAAACAGAACACAAACTCCGCCCCGCTCAGCCAAAAGCATATCTAAAGCTATTCTATTCTGCCATGTCATTAAGCTAGTTGCCGCTGTCTGCTCAGCTAATCCCTTTAATGCATCACGAGTGTGGTTTATAAATCTTTGCTGGTTATAGTAAATATAATTTATCCAATCTACGTTTTTATTAATTGTTGACCACCAAAAAATACTTGATTCAAACTCAGCTGCGATCTGATTCCTAGCTTTGAATTGTTCTGGAACCCCTAGAGGTACTCCTATCCCATCAATATATATATCCTTTCATCAAAGGATCCCGGGAGGAGGTCCCACTTTCTACGTGACAACTCACCAGTCTCTGACACGTTTGATTGTTTACATATGTAGGTGAGTTCACAATCAGTTATCACCACACAACCATCAGATGTCAGCACGGGCCTGGTTTTGGATCCTAAAATCCTCTGGCTGCAACAAAGAGGAGAGATTAGTCATGGTCTCTTTTAGTTGTGATATTCTCTGTGTGGGAGCAGGAGCTAAGATGCCCTACTCTGTATCCTGTCTTACCAGTCCTAGAAAAACAATTAGAACCCCCTGAGACTTCAAACGGAGGCAACCTAGGTCGGAATGACTTCGTTTTTCGGGGGATACAGATAGTTCAAGTTACTACAAGACTCTTTCACCACATTCCCAGGTGGCTTGCATGGAGGATAAACCTGACAGAGAGTTAAAGCCTGTCAAGGGGAACGGAGTAGTTGTTAACCTTGGTTTGGCTGTCCCACAGGCATAACAGTCCTCTTTAGACATTTCTTGCCGTATACTAAATCCATTCCAACCACCGGTCAAGATTCCTACGGTTTGTACTATCTTTACCACAGCCCCGGTCTCACTACCTCCCTTAGAGAGGTTTACTCTATAGGGTGCCCCAGTTGAAGAGGATATCTCACTTGTTCAGGTCTGTAACCTGTTTTAGCATAATTCAGACTTTCAGACAGTACCTACCCTTATATGGGTCGCACTGCCATTTCTGGTAATTCCCTACTTTCACAATACTACACCTGTCCCTAAACTGTGTATGGAGATTGACATATCCCCCCCTGCTTGGTATGAGCAACTACATAATCCCAGGATGTACATGCTGATATACATATGGTGATGTCCTTCCCTAAAGTCCCTAATACTTCCCCTTTCCCTACGTCTAGCTGTCTCCTATGCCTTCGTAGACTGTGCTCAGGTATTATTTTATCTACTTGTGTTAGGTTAACTACTACTTCTGGCTGATCAGGAGGGTTTGAGTGTGTTAGGAATATGGCCCCCACAATCAGACAGCTACCTACCGTCAGGAGACCTGTGAATCCCCACCTCGCCCTGAGAACATGTCAGACGCCAACCCATTGCTTCACCTTCTACCGAACTCACACAGGGATGATCAGACAGGGTAAGGGAATCTTCGTTAAGGAGCCAACCCCCGAGCCCTAGTGGTGATCGGTTCTTTCTCCTAACTCTGTGTTTGTTCGTCAGGTGTAACTGGGTTTACCTTTTTGCAGTGTGTGACATGCACCCAGGTGGATCTAATAGGACTTGATAGGGCCCTTCCCAACAGGCCTGCTTCCAGTTTTTCTTCTTTTAGGGACTGGATGCTCACCCAGTCTCCTGGTGAGATAGAGTGGGTCACCTTCTCCTTTAGTTCACCTGTGGGGCTCCCGGGAGGAGGTCCCACTTTCTACGTGACAACTCACCAGTCTCTGACACGTTTGATTGTTTACATATGTAGGTGAGTTCACAATCAGTTATCACCACACAACCATCGGATGTCAGCACACCTCTGACATACGGGTGTGGTTAATAAACTATCTTCACACATACATGTTCAGCTCTCAATTTCTATTGTTGTTTTTTTTTTAAATATTTATTATTTAATCCTATCATTATTATTTAATCCTATCACTCCCCCTTTTTTGACACATGATTTGCCCATGTGTCAATATTACTACCTTCCTAAACAATCCCTTATGTAATTTATCATCCAATTGCCATGCCTTTCATTTTTGAGATTGTCTTTTGCTTCTTTATTGCTCCTCCCACTTCCTTTGTCTTTTATGGCAGCTAAATTCGACTTTCATCCAGTTCAGAATCAATTAGTAATCCAATCATCAATCTCTTATCTTGTAAAAACACTCATGTTTAGTTCAAACTCTGTTCTACCCAGGCTCTCCCGGGCTTGACCTGAAGACTGATTGTTGGACATGACAAGTCCATATTTAGGTCACCTAAGTCTTCTGCCTAGCAACAAAGAATAAAAACCTCTATGTTCATGATTAACCCAGTTATATCTAATAGCCCACCAAAAAACCTCATCATCTTTAAATCACGACCAATGTCATATCCCTCTTTACTCTCTACCATTTGGATAACATCCCTGATGTATGTATGCCTCCTTAGAGTTCCAAATTATTTTACCATGGGCTGCCATTGCCTTCCCATAGTTAAGATCACTTAATTTACCCGTATGTAGTACATAATGGAGTACCGAAGCTTTACAGCAGTTTATCATTACCAAAAAGCTCATCATTTGTTTTTTGTTTAACGGTTTTGGCGCTTCAAGTATAGCAGTTTTCCTGGATAAGTTTAACATTCGCCCCTCCTGAGTTATAGTGTGTCCTAGGTAAATGACCTCGCTCTGCCAAAGTTGAAGTTTCTTTTTGCTCACTTTGTGTCCCTGTTCTGCCAGGAAGGTTAACAATTGGATTGTATCCCTCTTACATCCCTCCTGAGTGGGATTAGCCAATAGAATATCATCTACATAAACTAACATTTGGCTTCCTTCCCTAGGTTCCAACTTTCCCAAATTCCTAGTTATAGCCTGGGCAAAGATTGTAAGACTTTCCGAGTAGCCTTGAGGCATCCTAGCGTAAGTCCATTTCCTTCCCTGAAAAGTAAAGCCAAACCATCCCTGACTATCCGGATGAACTGGGATACTAAAGAAAGCATTAGCTAAATCTATCACTGTAAAATAGGAGTTCTCTGGTTTCAATTGGTTCAGCAATGTATGTGGATCTGGTACACATGGAGCTCTGGGAATTATATTTCTATTAACCCCCTGCAAGTCCATGACCATCCTCCAGTTGGAGCTAGGTGCCGCCTTTTTTAACAGGAAATACTGGAGAGTTGCATTGTGCCTCATCTCCAGGAATTATCACCCCTCCCTTAAGTAAATGCTCAAATGTAGGTGTTATCCCTTTTATTGCTTCTGGTTTCATAGGATATTGCTTTTGGTATGGTCTATGATTGGATCGAGGAATCACTTGTACTGGAGCTACCCCCTTAATTAGTCCTACATCGGCTGGTCCTTGTGACCATCATTTGAACGGAATTGCTGCTAACTCAGCCTCCTGTTCCTTAGTTAAGAAAATCTCTTCCTGTCATCCGTTAAAACTTATCTCCAGGTGGACCCCGGGCAGGGTTTTTGCACTCCAATTCAACTTTCTTCTATATCTCGCAGTGGAGTGGCCACACTGATCCCCATTTGGTGTATTCTGCCAGTCAGTAATGTTTTCCCCCTGTTTTATCCATTTACCTAGTGATAACCATTCCTCTGAATGTTCTTTCACTAGGGCAACGTGGGGAGCTCCACCTTTCTCTGTACAGCCTCTGGCTCTGTGAACCCATTTTAACCCAATTTGAAAAACAACAACCACAAATAGCCAGGCCTCACTTAATTTGGTAGCTCACTTTTATGACCTAAATACTGCCTAACTGAGATGAGCTAATCTCTTTCTCCTGGTTATAATCTAAATATGGTAGTATACACAAAACATGATACAGATATCCCCAGTCTTAACCCATCAATAATTGTTTGTATCAATCTAATTCCTCATAACTAATCCATTAAACCACTAAAAATTCCTCGAGTATACAATGATTATTTAATTGATTACCCTAACTCTGTTACATGTGATCTCATCTCAAAAGATCCATTATCAATTATTTGTTCAACCCCCTAGGAAAATCTGTCTCCCCTTCTATTGTTCCTGTCCCCCCAGTTTCACCAATCCATAACCCACCACAGGCTGGCGCTATTCCCCCAGCACAACAGCCAATGCATACTTGCATCCCCGTAACCAAAATAAATTATCGTTCTAGAATGTACCAACAATTTTGTATTTTCCCACTAACCCATTTCAGTTCGCTATTCCATTTCTTTAACTGTTCTCTCTGATTAGGCCCTAATTAATAAAACAAATACTTGCTATCGTTGATCAGCATACACTTAATGACATTCCTACCATCTGAACTATGTACTGTCTCTTACATCTCCTCCCCCTCTCCTGCTCCTTCCTACATTATAAGGGAGGCGCGGGAAACTTCCCTACAATCTTCCTTCTTAGGAAATAATGTCATTCGTACTTGTAACATATTTTCATAGACCTATCTAGAATACTACTAAAGCTATCTTATGCAACTTTTAATACACGTAAAAACTCTCTCTCTCTCCACCCATTCCCTATTGAATAAGTGAGTTTTTAACCCCCAACCATGCTCCAAGTCTTCCATTTAGCATTAACCAACCAAATACTCCATCGTACCCATTCAATCAACACATCAGCAGTGGAATGTACACTCATAAATGCAGATTGTTACTCCATGCCTTGAAATGATAAATAGATTTCCACCAATAGCACCATTAATGATTTCTCATCTTACCCTCTGACACAAAATGAAGTTCCCTCACTGTACTACGTTAGCTCTACCATGATAATTAGTTCAATTGAACCCTCCATCTGCTTTGTACTATATTATACATTACGTCTAAAACAACATTAGTTATGGTCAGTTTATTCCACCATCACATGATCCAACAACGCCACAACCTTAAACTCATATGGGGCGGCAGGCAGCTTAGTGACCAATAGCGCCGCGCCAACAACCGAGAGGTCGCCGGTTCCAATCCCCGAGCCGACCAAGCGAAAAACCTGCCGATGTGCCCTCGAGCAAGTCACTCAACCCCAATTGCTCCCATAAATCGCTCTGGACAAGAGCGTCCGCCAAATTACCAAAAATGCAAATGTAAATGTTCTCTACTTTCTCACCCATGACGTACGTCTACGTTCGGGTGAGCAAGTTTAGAACATCTCTCGTCAAAAAACACACATGCACCTCTCAAATAATCACCCCGTGTGGCGTTCCCAGCCAACTCCCAGTCTTTCCTGGCTCCAAAAGCCACACTTTCGCTCTCTCCAGCCCCTCCCCTCGCAACTCTACCTTCCGTGTCCTCTGAGGAGCTGTGTTTCTTGTTTTCAATATTCTGCCGTTAATTAAGGTACTTTAGTCTATTTATTTAAATCAAATAATTCCCACCTAATTAGTTAAAGTTGGTGCACGTTTATATTTAAAACGATAAACCGAATTATTTCAGTCTAATTGTTTGAAAGCAGTATTCTTACAGTGCCACACATCAAATTGTAAATCAAAACAAATAAACCAAAGTGTTTCAATTATTTAACCAATGGTTGTTATATCAAATCAAGCGCTAAACCATATTACTTCAATTTACTTATTTAAAACCAGTGTTATGCTATGTCAAACATTAAACATTACAATTCAATTATATCAGTTCAAACGTTTCAGTTTAGTCATACTAGTTATTCATTATTTTACCTTCATATTCCCATTTGTTATTAACGGGTTATACGGTTTAAGCAACCACAAACCCAACAGTTATTCACAAATGATACAGTTTGGACAGCCACAGACGTCTTAATATACAGGTTTATTATTTTTAATAACCCCTATTCACTATTTTATTTCGTCTGTGATCATTCGCGCACTCATGCATACCACAACACCCAGTGTCCCCCTGATCCTAGCCGTATCTAGCCCTCTGATACGTGTCAGTAGCGTATGACTATCTAAAATGTAAGTGCCCGTTATGATCATAGCCGTATCTCAGTGGATATGTGCCACAACGTTACACTTTGATCAATTAATCCCTGTATCTCACAGTTCCACCATTTGTGGTCCAGAGACTTCAGTATTTTCCTCAGAACCTAGCCATATCTCTCTGATATGTGTCAAAGAAACCATACTCAACTAAAATTTTGGCGCTCCTCTGATCCTAGCCACTTCTCGATGGATATGTGTCAGTAGCCAACGCCCTTAGCCAATAATTCCCTGTGTCTCCAGTTCTCACCCCTGGTGATCCTAGCCTGGGGACTTCAGTACTATTTCCCGATGCTAGCCATACCTAGCCTTCTGGTACGTGCCGGTGAAACAATACTCTACGGTACCAAGGTTTAACATCACATTCACCACAGGTTTACATGTCACAATATTGTGCTTATCTACTCATAATAGTTTCATAATTTAGTTCACTTACATCAGACAGTTGTTTCACAAAATTAATTTGAATAAAGCCAATGTGCAAATCTTTAGTTATTTAACAATAGGTATCTGCTTACCTTTTTTTTTAGTAGTCCGGACTTTTTGTGAAACACACAGTCCAATGAAAGAGGTGACCAAATGGGCCGGACAAATACCCAGCGTAGTCAATTTACCAGATCACGTCGGAAGTCACCAATTGTCAAAGTTGCGCCAATTCAAATCTGGCATTAGGAACAAAAGAGGTCAACACGACTTCTAAGATATACTAGTTATTTTAATTAATGCAAAAACCTTCAATGGTAAACATGATGTTTCGTATATACGGGCTCCTTGAAATACCTCGGAGGGCACTTCTGAGAACTAAATCCATTGTTTTAGATTCTTCCTCAAATACTCTTACAGAGAGAGAGTTTCCCACCTCTCTGCTGGCCAATCAGAGTAGACGCTTGAGCGTGGTTTAGACTTACTCAGCCAATCCGTTGGCGCACTGGCTGTTCCCCGCCTCTTAGCGCATCCCTGTTTCCAGGCATACGTTTATCATAACAACCTGTCATAATGAGAAGTGCCAGCTCCCCTAGACACCATTCCTACGTCCAAGGAAGGTTCACAGATCACAAAGAACCAGTATAGTCTAGTATTTGGAGACACAAATCCTTATCTCATTTTACCCCCTAACACAGCTCTTCACATCAATCACAGCTTGCCAGGTGACACAACCTACATCAGCACAGTCCAGAATGCATTATTTCTAAGGTAGTCATCCCATCAATTAGGAGAATAATACATCCCCCATACACCCATACAGTTTGTTGAGTGCCAAAGTTGTGTTGGCTTGGTAGATAAAAAGGTCTGCAGCTTACCATAAGCTATTGTATATTAGGTGAGCAAAATCTTGAGATTTACTTCACACTGGAAGCAGCGCACCAGTTGTTAATGGAGAGGCACACTCCTCCTCCTTTGGACTTTCCCGAGGCTGCCTACATCCGATCGTGCCATTGCATGGAGAAACCACTGAGTTCCATGTTCATAGATTGAGTCAGCCAAGTTTCTGCAAGGCATATAATATTGCAGCTTTTCAAGTCTTTCTGAAAGGAGTCTCTCGAACGAAGCTCATCCATTTTATTCCTGATTGACTGGATATTTGCCAATGAAACGGAGGGGAGTGCCAGTCGATTTTCTCTTCATCTCAGTCTTAAGAAGACGCCAGCCTGACTAACATGTCTACGCCTGCAGCGTTTCTTTATAGCCCATGAAACAAAATAATAGTGTCCGGTGTGAACAAGAGAAAAGCTGGGTAAGAGTTGATGTCGGATTTGTAGTCGAAATCAAGGTTAGTAACTGTCGATCTGACTTCCACAAGTGCTTAGCGGTCATATGTGACAATAGTATGTCCTTTCTGTAAGATGTCAGCCTTCTCAGTCTGCGCCATCTCTCTTTCTCTAGCTCACTCTTGTAAAGTTCCTTCAGTAGTGATAGTTTAATTAGCATGATGTGAGTGATCCCATATTGCCAAGGTATTAAATAAGAGCACAATTAATTCATTGACAATTGATTAACATAGACATAAATATCATACCCACCAAAAAATGCTAAACTCCCCTGTTATTGGTAATGGTGAGACATTAGCATGTTTCAGGGGTATGATTGTTGTGTCTCTTTAACTTTCTTGCTCTTTATTATTCATGATTCATTCATGATTGTGTTCAGAAACAAGTTATATTTTTATTTACTAGAAAATGGACTCGAAAATGACACAATACATTATTTACATATATTTCTATTGGACACAACATAATCCAAAACACAACCAAAACGAACTGCAAATGCAGCCAACAAGATTGTAGTCACAAGCAATGTTCCCTCTGAGCGAGCGCGTGTTTGAGCGCGCAGTAGCCAGAGACTGCCTCATGCAGATCTCAGAAGAAATATCAGCCCTCAGAGAGAAGCACAAGATTGAACTACACTCAACAAGTTTTTCATGTTAGTTAACACTTCCAACATTTTTCCTTTACTGTGGCAATTGTGATCGAATCAACGCAATATTAGCCACTTTCAATGCAACATACTGAAACAAAACAAAATACTCAAGAGATTTTGCTGTAGGCAGAATGCATGGGAGTAGGATTCTATTGCACATGACTCAGCCCGTACTCTACACAGAGGTGGGTATAACCAATCAGAGCTGCAGTAGGCCTGTATGCAAATAGACCATTGCCACATATGGATCTGTGCCATTTACTTTGAACTGGACTGTGTTTACAGCTCTGGTCGTGAGTAGATGTGCTTGTTTTGAGTTCAAAGCAAGAGCTGCATGTAGCCACGTGTGCACATTTTGTTCATATCCTTTGTTAGTGTCGTATCGAGTGAGTGGTGGCAATTATTGCTGATGAACAAAAGGAGTCTGCTCATACTGAACGTTGATCATAAGGTTTATTCAGATCAGAAGCTTCAGCATGAGTGACAGGTGACATGACACCCGGAGAGTGACGCCTCAGAATGGCTGCTCGTTCTGCCTTCTCCTTCGTTTTCCCCCCTATTTATAAACAATGATGCCCCCTCTTCTGGCCAATCACCAGTCTCCCCTGTCTACAACCCACCTCCTGTCTGTGGTATTACACCTAAAACATTCCCTCTTGATACTAACATAAACAACATTCCTTGTTCCTCCAAAACAGTCATAATCTCAATACACGACATATTCCCCCCTTCGAGACGAACTAAACGTCTCGAAACCAAACAGAATAGGATTATGACTAGTAACAATTTATCTTATTGAGTATCTTTAACCTTAAACCAAAAACATTCTCCTCTAGAGTGTAAATACCTTTCTATTAAATATGAACAACTGTTTATGAAGTGTGAATACATTACTATGAATTATGAATAAATCTTTATGGAGTGTAAGAGCGAAAAACTGTCCGGCAACCTTCCATCCATCAATCAAGACAGTAAAATTCTCTCACGGTCCCTCTGCCCCAGGCAACCACCTCGGTACTCCAGATAACCTCATAAATCATGTAAATGCATTTGAAACTATGATGCAATTAAATACACATGTAAGCCCCTGCAAACAAAATCCTATCCAATAAATATCCACTGTAAGGCTGGTCAACCCATTGGACCTTAACAGTGAACCTCTCCCTGCCTAAATTCCTGTCCCTAAGCATCACCGAAATAAACAAAAACATCTAAGATCCTCACATGTATTCAATAACATCAAACATCATTCTACAAAAATTAATACATAAGAATATGACACATTATGTATTACACATGTCTATATTTCATTGCAGACACTGGAATGTAGTCCACTACACTTCATCTCCCCGTAGTCTCCTCTTCCAATGCATTGTTGATGATGGAATCGGAATCTTTCCACACCTTCCTTGTTTCTTCTCCTCCAGTCATTGTTGTTTCATATTGTCCCTTCATATTCTCCTTGTTTGAGTATTTGAATCTCTACTCTTCCCCCAAATGCTTCTGGAAGAAAAGAAAATAAACGACCAAACAGTATCTTTTGCAAAACAAACACTTTCAAATTAAACATCAATATCCACTAAGAATATAAAAATGATATATAAATGATGCATGAATCACATTATCCATTCCCCCCTTTGATTCATAAATCATACTAAAAATCACACTAACATTGAAATTTTTTTTTGTGAAAAATCATCAAATAATCAAAAATGATATTTATCCATCAGTTCCACTTGTCCATCTTTATCCAGATCAGGAACAGTCAACACCGGCATCTGAGTGTTGTCTCCAGGCATCACTCTCCAACCTATCTCAATATCATAGCTTTCTCAAAGGTTAGTAACAAATTCACAGTGCTATCAAAGCTGCCATTAAAATGTAACCCATCACTGCCCCTACTTGCCCACCTGATTTTGCAACCAAGATTTCTTCAATGATAGGCTTGAAGACTATGACATGTCTTCATGTCTCTTTCATCCAATTTCAAATATAGCTTCAGATTTCTGTGTTCGGTGCTACCCCTCTTATAATGGTAGAAACCTCATATGGAAGCTTCAACGTTGACATGTAACAACATCCTGTCCATCCATAATGTAAGAATATATATGCTTTATCACCACAAACCCTCCAAATATCTCTAAAATTCCCCATAGTCCCATTGTCAGTCAAAAGCTAATCTTTTAACCATCAAAGTCCTGCTGTTCCTACTAACTGGTACATAAAAATTACATTATATTTGTCATCTCTAACCTTATGTTCATGCTTATCCAAAGTCATCCTATAATCATCACAATCTGATATTCCCATAAACATACCCCTTACCTCATATGTTTTATTAGAACAAAAACAATTTTTAGCCCTCAATGTTTCACCTCCAATGATTCAGGATTCGCTGTTCCCTGATTTTCCTTACCGTCTACAAATTCCCATAGGGTAATTCATTTAACCAAGAATACCTAAACCTAGGCTTAAACAAATGTTTTGACAACGACATTACTTTATCTGTCAATGACTGTTGCTGATACCACAGTCATGACAAAGCATAAGACTGACCCAAACCTGATAGAGGTCGCTCGACCGTCTCTAACACGTTTGGTGCTGGAATTCTCAACAGACATGGACCTTCAAGATTCCTCACTGATCTTACAGAATGAGTTAATCTATCTCTAATTTCCACAACAGAAGAACGAGCGGTACTGATCAGATACCTCTCCTTGTCCGTCATCAAAATCAGACCTCATCCTGCAGCTCCATGAAGAATCTATATTCTCTATTTCAGATGAATCTATATTGTTTCTATTACTATCTGCTCTCCTATTTTAACCCTATTCGTCTTGCTATCATTGACAGCACTCTCCATCCGTAACATAACCCATGAGTCCTTCTTGCGACCCCCTTTAATTTCAGAAAAGTTGTCGATGTCATACTCCCTACATTTGCTATTGCCATCGTATCACTAATCCCTTCCCAAAGTTACCATTAAAGTAATTGATTTAATTGATGAATTAACACCCTTCACTACCGATATCCTATGTGTATTATTCACTGTTGGAGTGACTATTGTAACATATTCTTCCTGAACTCCTTCGGTGACTGCGGAAGCTTCAACAGATTTCAAATCTTCCATTATAGGCATCACTTTACGAATTACATAGCCCTTTAACCAATAATTCTCAACCGGAACAACTTCTAATGCTTGCACTAGATAAGTACCCATATATTCTCCCTGATCTTTCTCTGTAACATTACGCAAAATAATACCCCCCTTGACTAGGTGCAACAGCTTCTACTTCTGGTCCTGATAACAATACTTCTTCTCCCTCATTATCTCTCTATGTGGGAGGAACGTCACCATCCTAACCCTAATAACAGTTTTTTCCCCTGAAATTGGTGCTGGACCCTTATAATCAAATGCGATATATTTATGACTTTAATAACTATCAATGTTGAAAGAGTTAAATTGCTTCTCACTGTTGTTTTAATAGACTGAAGTGTTAATGTCCTTAGTTACTCCTAGTTTTTCCCCAAAGAAAAAAGTTGTCTTTGCTTGTACTTCCATCTATCACCACTAGTGTCACTTTTTCCCCAACTCTCAGTCCTACCTCTAAACTTTCAAACTTTTGATTATAAAAAATACACCTATAATTACCTTGATCTCCCTGCTCTAAAATGTCCTTCACCACTGTTCTCTCTCTTACTACTAACTTTGAAACTTAGCTTACTGTCTCAGAGTTCCTTCAACCCTAATCTACTCCTAACTTATTTTAATCTAATGTTTTCTCTCATAACATTTAAAACTTTTTCCCCTGATTTATTCACAAAATCCCTTCCCACCAAATTTTAAGAATATGTGATTGGGAAGGTTCCCACCTGCTTCTGACTTCTTTACACACAGACTTGGCAAACTAAACCCCTTTTAGCCTAGCCTGAAATCCCTTAGTGTAAGAATGTAACCCAGAATAACCAATGCATCTCTTTCCAATACTGCAATAACAGTATCTTCTAATATTAGTATCTTAAGAGTAATTAACTGTTTTACTACCTCAAATCCCTATCCTAATTAGTTATCAATTAGTGAGATGTTTAACCTCTTTAGGCTGAACCCAGATAAGTTTTTCCACTATTCACCATCACTTCTAATGGTCGGTTGTTTTTACTTAAATTGTTAGCTATTTTCTCTTCTTCTCTAATCGAGGCTATCAGCTGACACCCCCCTTCCGAATATTCTAGGCACTCTAGAATATTTAGGGTTCACCTGAAGAACAGGTGATCTTCACTTGCTCCTTTATCTTCCTCTGTTGTTTCCTCTCCAATTCTGTGTCTGTCCAGAAACTGACAGTGGATATGGATAACCTGGTACCCCCCTTGGCTGGTACAATTGCATTTGATATTGTTCAGTTGAAGCTGTAACAGTGATTGTTGATTTGGTTCATTCTGATTCTTCATAACCAAAGCTTCTCTTCTCCTTCTTCTCCACCAGTTGATTTGATTGAATTTTCCGAGAGTTTCTTCGTCCTGTTCTTTCTCGTTGTTGACATATCAGTATTCTTCAAAAGGTTATCTTCTACGTTCTGTCCTTGAAATATCATCTTCTTACTAGTGGCATTTCCTTTGGCCTCACTGTATTATTCTTCTCCTTCAATTCTTGAGATCTTCATCCAGTCGTGTTACTTCTTCTAAATTATTCGCTTTATCCAGGCATGATAAGCATCGGTATATATCTCTATTTCTTCTTTGCTAGTCATTGTAGGATAAAATCCTCTTGAACATAAAGCACCTTCAGTCTCCAACTCTTCATCGCTTTCTTCATCTTTGCTTTCATCAGAGATCAAATCTCGTGTATCCTTCTTCCTTCCTCTCTTGCCAACTTCCTTCTGATCACAGAGTGACCTCTTCTCAATCACTCATCTTCATCATCCTCATCTCCTTCAAGTTCCATCCTCCTTAACCTCCCTCTTTTCTTCCAGACCTCTCATTTTCTTCCTTCTGGAGTTTTGGATTCATCTTCATCGTCGTTTCTGCTTGTTCTCTATCTATTATTCATCTTCATCTCTGATGCAATAATCACCCTCCTGGATGATCACTGAAACTGAGAATAAACATCCCTAAACTCTCCTTTTTCCTTATCTCTATAGCTTTGGTTATCTTATCGCTGGAATATTTTATCAATTTTTGTTTGAGAATGAAGAGCAACTTTTGTTTCACTTGCCGGATAACCTCGCAATACTTTAGTTAAAGGATTACCATTTTATCCACTATATCAATCGGTGTACTGGCTTTCATAGTCCTGATATCTTTTGCCCCACTGTAACAACCCTTTTATATTCCTTTATTGTGAACTATCTTATTTTAGACTATATAGCATATGGCTTTCCCCACTCTAATTCTTTTTTTAAATAAATCAATTAAAAATCATGAATAATTAAAACCAATCTTTATTCCTATATCACCAATTTATCAATTAGTGTCTATCTTACCACAATCCATCAGGAAAGTAAGTTAGTCAACTTCAAAGCAACCCCTTTATTACTACAATTCCCATAAACCCCCTTGCTCTATAGGCCCTTGCTCTATAAGCACCTAATTATCTTAAATTTTACAGAATAATGTCAGTCTTTGATTCCCAACACAACTCCAATCAAACCCCAGTGATACAGAGCCTCCAAAATGCAATTTTTAATGAATCATTTGCCAAGCCTATGTGAAATTGTCATACCATCACATATTTTGTGAACTAGCCTGATATCTGATCCTCTGCCGCGTCACACCTTGTCACGTGACGCACGTCAGCACTTCCTGTATCTCCTCTCGCCTCTCGCTTAGCGTTCCTCTCATATGACAGAAGAACAAAGACACAGAATCACATTTTAGTAGTTAATGCAATCACTGAGTATTTCCAACCATTCAATATTCGTTCGTTCTACATTATTCACTCTACGACTAAAATCAGAACTAAATAGATTGCTCAAAAACATTTATTTTAATCCGTCATTTAATTATTTAATTCAATTTATTATAATCCGTTACCATATATCTAATTTATAAATTCAATAGGTCACAAAACAAGTTTCCTCTTTAACCCGCCGATGTAACAACTAGAATACTCGTGTCAAAATATATCGTCTCTTTGTCCGTGTGTTTCTCTGTCTGCCCCTGCAGCTCCCAAATGGGACCTATGACCTTAACCAACCATTTTGTTTTGTAGGCTGAACACAACCGCATGTCGTAGTTTTAGCCCCGTAAAATCATGCACATGCGCACATCCCCTTTAATCCCATGCTTGCCATACAATAGAACGATAGCATTACGCTACAGCGTCACTATTTTATACCTTATAATCACACAATTACACATAACAGAGCTCACATTTGCGTAAAACTTTAAATTCTACACACACATACATATTTTAAGAGGCTTAGTCCATCGCAACGGGACCTCTAAGGATACATTAGCATGTAGCACACCACACAATTAGCATTTAGCCTTAGCCTTTAGCTAACTGCGGCCTACCACGCCCTAAGTAACCTCGCATTGTCCCCAAATCATTATCCATATATCCATATCTCCGCCTAACTTTATGCTGCCTTGAATTATGAATATCATATCGAGAGGTTACCCCCAGCCAATTTCCCGTCGGCCAGAGGAGGAGTATAACATAAATACAATCGTTCAATTCATGGTTCCCAGAACCAACCTGACCAAGTCTAACACTTCACACAGGATTTGTAGCCCACTCAATAATAATAATTATTATTATTACGAGTCGCCCCGTTTCGAGGTCTTTCCAGATTGACAATGCCCTAAAATGCATACGTATTCCTGACTTCATTCTGCCAATATCTGCCGTTAATATCTCTACCATTGATTGCTCTAAAATTATTTACCGTTTACCCATCAACCAAATTTAGAAATTTTTCAGACTCCTAGTCAACAGCCATAACGCCACCAGAGGCACGGTCATAATGGTACATTCCTCCAGTGTACACAAGCAGTAACAAAACCAACAACTTAGCTGTGTTTGGTCGGGTCATGACTCCAGACCGAAGTTAGCTTGAGTTAGCTTGGCGACTCCAAATGCAGCAGAGGAGGATTGCAGACCCCTCCTGGCAAGCTCGCCATTTTGTCGTATCGAGTGAGTGGTGGCAATTATTGCTGATGAACAAAAGGAGTCTGCTCATACTGAACATTGATCATAAGGTTTATTCAGATCAGAAGCTTCAGCATGAGTGACAGGTGACATGACACCCGGAGAGTGACGCCTCAGAATGGCTGCTCGTTCTGCCTTCTCCTTCGTTTTCCCCCCTATTTATAAACAATGATGCCCCCTCTTCTGGCCAATCACCAGTCTCCCCTGTCTACAACCCACCTCCTGTCTGTGGTATGTGGTATTACATCTAAAACATTCCCTCTTGATACTAACATAAACAACATTCCTTGTTCCTCCAAAACAGTCATGATCTCAATACACGACACTAGTTATTGTGTTATTAGCCCAGTTATAGGTAATTTCTAGTCAACAATGGGGGAGTGGTTGCTTCCTACAAGAGCACAACATGTGTGCATTTCTAGATATCTTTGAAAAGAGAGTCAGGTAAAGAGCTTTTTTTGTCTTAGTGTTATATTTTCAGACAGCCTTGAATAAACTAACAAGCCAATAGGCAGAGTGTAGCATAATTTGTCTGATTCTCTGTAGTAATGGTATGGGAATAATAATGCATTTTATTTTGTAAAGTGTTATCTTCCATCAAACAACACAACAAAATGTTCAGTCACCTCCTTGTCTGAAGGACAAGTGGATAAACAGGTTAACCTCTTAAGGATCGGACCCTTTTTTTCAATTTCCTCCTAAAATGACACACCCACATCTAACTGCCTGTAGCTCAAGACCTGAAGCAAGGATACGCATATTCTTGATACCATTTAAAAGGAAATACTTTGAAGTTTGTGGAAATGTGAAATTAATGTAGGAGAATTTAACACATTAGATCTGGTAAAAGATAATACAAACAAAAAAACATGCATTTTCTATTCTTTTTTTGTTCCATCATTTTTGAAATGCAAGAGAAAGACCACAATATAATATTGCAGTTTAGGCGCAATTTAGATTTTGCCCATTTTGGCCACACAGCAGTGTGTTTGCAAAGTTTCAGATTGATCCAGTGAAGCAGTGCAATACTGGACTATTTTGTATCAAGTCTGCCCAAATGTGCCGAATTGGTCAATTGATGCATTTTCAAGTACATAACTATAGAGAACATACAAAAATGATATGGTAATACAAATTGTAAGTTTACACGCTCCCAGGAATGTCATACATGATGGATCACTAGTGTCACGCCCTGGCTCTGGGACTCTGTTATGTTGAGTTAGGGTGTGTGGTTTCTATGTGTTTTGTGTGCTAGGGTTATTATCTAGTTATTTTGTTTCTATGTTGGCCGGTGTGGTTCTCAATCAGAGGCAACGTGTATCAGCTGTTGCTTGTTGTCTCTGATTGGGAACCATACTTAGGCAGCCTGTTTTCCACAGTGTGTTGTGGGATCTTGTTCCGTATGGTTTGTATTGTAACCAAGGACTTCACGTTTCGTATCGTTTGTTGTTTTGTTCGTGTGACCATTCAAATTAAAAGTATGTTCGCATTCCACGCTGCGCCTTGGTCCTCTGTGTATGACGATCGTGACAGAAGATCCCACCATAACTGGACCAAGCAGCGTGTCCAGGAGCCAACGCCAGAGGTGACTCTGAAGGATATCAACCTCGACTGGGTCAAGCCGCGGGAGGAGGAGAGAAGCTGGACTTTGGAGCAGAGGAGCGAGAGTCTGGCGAGAGCCATGGAGGCCTGGCCCATGGGGAGGAGAGACGCCCAGAAATTTTTTAGGGGGGGGCTCACGCCGTGGACGACGGGGCAGCAGGAGGCCGGGATAGAGTGGTTCAGCGGGTTGGCAAAGGAGGCCGCCAGGTTACGGGAGTCACTGGTCACCAGGGGGAAGAAGAATGTAGAGGCACGACGAGAGGTACTGGGGTGTGTTGCCAGTCCGGTCCGGCCCGTTCCTGATCCCCGCGTAGGGCCAGTGGTGTGTGTCCCCAGTACAGTCCGGCTTGTTCCTGTCCCTCGCACCGAGCCTATGGTGCGCGTCGCCAGCCCGGTCCGGCATGTTCCTGCCCCTCGCACCAAGCCTGTGGTGCGCGTCGTCAGCCCGGTCCGGCCTGTTCCTGCTCCCCGCACCAAGCCAGTGGTGCGCGTCGTCAGCCCGGTTCGGCCCGTCCCTGCTCCCCGCACCAAGCCTTTGGTGCGCCTTCGTCAGCCCGGTCTGGCCTGTTCTTGCTCCCCGCACCAAGCCAGTGGTGCGCTTCGTCAGCCCGGTTCGGCCCATCCCTGCTCCCCGCACCAAGCCAATGGTGCGCCTCGTCAGCCCGGTCCGGCCTGTTCCTGCTCCCCGCACCAAGCCAGTGGTGCGCTTCGTCAGCCCGGTTCGGCCCATCCCTGCTCCCCGCACCAAGCCAATGGTGCGCCTCGTCAGCCCGGTCCAGCCCGTCCCTGCTCCCCGCACCAAGCCTGTGGTGCACGTCGTCAGTCCGGCACAGCCCGTGCCTGTTCCACCGGTGCCTGGTCCGGCACCGGTCAGCTGCTCCACTCCGGAGCTAGAGCAATCCGCTCCACCAGTGTTCAGTCCAGCTCCGGCCAGCAGGGCCAGACCGGACCAGGGGCGCTTTGGGGGGTTGGTTGGATGGTGGGGGTCAAGCCCGGAGCCGGAACCGCCTCCGAGGAGGAATGCCCACCCGGCCCTCCCCTGTTCGGTTTATGTTTGGCGTGGTCGCAGTCCGCGCCTTTGGGGGGGTACTGTCACGCCCTGGCTCTGGGACTCTGTTATGTTGAGCCAGGGTGTGTGGTTTCTATGTGTATTGTGTGCTAGGGTTATTATCTAGTTATTTTGTTTCTATGTTGGCCGGTGTGGTTCTAAATCAGAGGCAACGTGTCTCAGCTGTTGCTTGTTGTCTCTGATTGGGAACCATACTTAGGCAGCCTGTTTTCCATAGTGTGTTGTGGGATCTTGTTCCGTATGGTTTGTATTGTAACCAAGGACTTCACGTTTCGTATCGTTTGTTGTTTTGTTCGTGTGATCATTCAAATTAAAAGTATGTTCGCATTCCACGCTGCGCCTTGGTCCTCTGTGTATGACGATCGTGACAACTAGCTTATACATTAACTTTAACACATCTAGATGGCCTGGCGGGGGTGTGGAACCAGAGACAGCAGGGGTTCAAACTGTAGAACCCAGTTCCTACATTTGAATATAAAAATTGATTTTATCAAACAAAACTATGCTACATTTTATCTCTGAGACCCTTAGGATGACAAAACAGAGCAAGATTACTGAATGTAAGTACATTATTTACCTTCAGAGGTGAATTGATCAAACCAGTTGCCGTGATACATTTGTTGTGCACTCTCCTCAAACAATAACATGATATTCTTTCACTGTAATAGCTACTGTAAATTGGACAGTGCAGTTAGATTAACAGGAATTTAAGCTTTCTGCCCATATGATAGATGTCTATGTCCTGGAAAGTTTGCTGATACTTACAACAGTCATGCTAATCACATTAGCGCACGTTAATTCAACCGTCCCGTATACGGGACACCGATCTCATAGAGGTTAATGTCAAGCCCTGCATGTTTTTTTCAAAAGTCTCATGGAATGTAGGCCTACTTTGAACACCACACATTGGATTCTTCTGTAGGCTGAATGATTGAACAGCTATTTCCATGTTAAATGTTATGGGATGCATTTTCTCCATTGTTTTTGACAGGAAGCCTACATTATGATCAAATAGCCATAGTAGCCTACTTGGCCACTGTTAAAACAGTAAGTTAAAGCGGGCACAGCCTCAGTGTTCACAGTTAACACTCGTTGGAAGTTGCACAGAATTTTCAAAACGTTCAAGTTTGCGCTCAGCCGACCTGAAATTTGCTCAGTGCTAAAATAGATTAGAGGGAATATTGGTCACAAGCTTGATGTTGTCATTGCGTGCTAGGAATATGGGACCAAATACTAAACTTTTGACACTAAACGTTTGACTACTCACTATAATTGGATTTGTCCAATTAATTATGATACATTCAAATGGGGAGATACATAAAATGCTTTCATTTCTAAAACAGATATGAATGAAAATACCCTCAAATAAAAGGTGACATTCTGTACTGTCGCCTCACATGAAACACTTGATCTCAGATCCAAAATGCTGGAGTATAGAGACAAATTAAAAGTCTTAGCTTCACTGTCCAAATAAATTAGGGGAATGTATGAAAACATCTTCTCCAGGACAAACCTCCACCCTACTCCCCTGCTGAAGACAAGAAGAGCGCCTGTATCTCAGCTCCCACCCCCTCCTTCTCACGGCCTGTACTGGACACTATTATTTGTTTATTTATTATTTGTCTGTACAGGTTTTTAATGTGACGACTTAAATATGAGAGGGTAGCAGTCGATCATATGACCAGGTCTCTGTTGAAAAATAAATGTTATTGCAAAGAGACTAGCCTGAATTAACCTTAAAAAACAGTTTTTAAATACATAAGAGTTGGTGAAGTTTGACTTATGGTACAAATCTGAAATGTCACCCTTGTATATAGGGAATATGGTGTAATATGAAACTTGAACTTTGTTTTGATAGTGACCATAATGTCTAGGTAGTATAGGAGCGAATCCCTGATCCTAGTCCAACTAACTATACTGAACAAAAATATGAACGCAACACGTAAAGTGTTGGTCCCATTTTTCATGAGCTGAAACAAAAGATCCCAGAAATGTTCCATAAGCACAAAAATATTATTTATCTTAAAATTAGTGCACAAATGTGTTCACATCCCTGTTAGTGAGCATTTCTCCTTTGCCAAGATAATACATCCACCTGACAGGTGTGGCATATCAAGAAGCTGATTAAACAGCATGATCAATACAGAGGTGCACCTTGTGCTGGGGACAATAAAATACCACTCTAAAATGTGCAGTTTTGTCACACAACACAACGCCACAGATTAGATTAGGGCCTAATGTATGTATTTAAATTGACTGATTTCCTTATATGAACTGTAACTCAGTAAAATCTTTTAAATATTTGCATGTTGCGTTTACAATATGTTTTTGTTCAGTGTACATGGAAAGATTATCTTGGCTATATGCTACTACTGCTACTGCCTGTGTGTGTGTGTGTGTGTGTGTGTATAGAGCAGTTGGCCTATTATGTCATGTCCTGAATGTCACTCTTCTGAACATTCTAGAACATACTCACTCACCCACCACATCACATCAATGAATAAAAAAATAAATAATCCTTGACCAACACTTTACATGTTGCGTTTATATTTTTGTTCAGTGTACATACGGGTCTAAGGAGATAAACTATGTAGTGTTTGACATGAGTTTGAGGGCCTGTTGCATTTTCGCAACCTGGGGTCTCACCAGGTTAAGGATTTTGTTTCTAAAATGCTGACTTGGCTAAATTATTTCACTATGGGAAAAATGGGTGTTGCAGACTACAGTCGGAGAAGGAAAGGTCTCACATACACAGTAAAACGCCTAAATGACTTACTATCCTACATACATCCTAGTACTTTCCCAAACTAACTGATCTTAGAAGTCTGGATAGTTGAAGGGAATATGGAGGCAACTCCACGGAGCATAATGGTAGGCCATATTGCTTTCACCCATCCAGGCATCAGTGTCCTAGTATCCAACTGGAACAGGGGCTGGGATTCAATTGAAATAACTAGCTCGCTTCCCTCTATATATGTAATTACTCCCCTAGACCAAGGTTAGTGACACAAGTATAGACAATATGGTTCTTGCTCTACCCAGCCCATAGAGAATGATAGAGATATCATCTGTATATACACTGAGTATACAAAACATGAAGAACTCTTTCCATGACATAGACTGACCAGGTGAATCCAGGTGAAAGCTATGATCCCTTATTGATGTCACTTGTTAAATCCACTTCAATCAGTGTAGATGAAGGGGAGGAGACAGGTTAAAGAAGGAGTGTTAAGCCTTGAGACAATTGAGACATGGATTGTGTATGTGTATGTGTGCCATTCAGAGAGTGAATGGGCAAGACAAAACATTTAAGTGCCTATGAACGGGGTATGTTATTAGGTGGCAGGCACACTGGTTTGTGTTTGTAACATGGGCCAGTATCCCTGTAGAGTCCATGCCCCGACAAATTTAGGCTTTTCTGAGGGCAAAAGGGGGGATGGGGTGGGACTTCCTATAGGTTAAGGAATGATCACAGAATTCCATCCAGGTCACCACGGGGGATCAGCCAATGAATTATACTCATGAGAAAAAATGCCATAACTGCAGGTGGCAGTAAATCGCCAACCTTGGCTTTATACCTGTTCAAACACACTCTAGGTGGCAGTGTGCACCCTTTCAGTTTGTTTGCCAACTCATAGAAGCAGTAGAAGAAGAAAATGACAATGGACTACTTCAAAATTGAGATGGCCTCAATGGCGCTGCCTGTTCTCTTGCAGACACCATAATGGGACAGATACAATGATGCGATGTCTATCGAAGTCTATGGTTATGGAGACTAATCCCATATGAGATTGTTAGGTCACGGTCATTCCCTTTCGTGTTGTCATCGTGGCAAGCAGAGGGTGATGCTGACGTCCCTATCCAACAGGCAGGGAACAGCTCCTGAGTGAAGGCACAGTGGAAGGCATGCAGCCGCGTGGGAGTGGTGGGAGTGGCCAGCCATCGTTTCCCGGCACCCATTGTGCCAGGCGCTCAACTGGCACTCATCCAGCTGGAGGCTCCAGGGAAGATCGTTCATTCACACCATACACTGTTTCCCCTTTTCCTTCCTGGGGATGCCCTCGTAGGTCACCTGGGGGAGAGATGTAGGGGTCAAAGATTATGTTGGGAAGAGGCACCCGTAGGTTCTCCCTGGAGAGGAGCAGGTGACCGTTGACCGTGCGAGGGTCAAAGGTCAGGGTACAGCGGTCTGAGGAGGAGGAGGAGGGGGAAGGGAGCAGGGGAGAAGACAATTAAGTGTACAGCTTATTAGTC
The DNA here is from genome assembly GCF_020615455.1 of Coregonus clupeaformis. NCBI lineage: Eukaryota > Metazoa > Chordata > Actinopteri > Salmoniformes > Salmonidae > Coregonus > Coregonus clupeaformis. The sequence goes on from NW_025535563.1 coordinate 69,083, forward strand.
TAAATTAGCTCTAAAACAACGGATAAGGTGATAGATCATTCAGGTTACTAATTATATAGCCCAGAATAGTTGTTATTATTTACAGTTACTGTGTTAATATCTATGAGAGTTTTATGTTAAAGTAAGGAACAACCACATACATTCACTGAGGCCCTGCTTTCTGGCTAGTTGTCATGGAGCAGCAGGACTGGGGACCACAGCCAGGATGGTGTGCTTATCCTGGGGAGAACCTAGTGAAGGGGATGGGGAAGAGGAGAGAGATTGGGCGAGAAATACAGAGACATATATTTTAACAGATTGGAGATGACTATACATAAAAATAAAATCCTTCATACAGTGAGGTTAGATGAGGTTAGGTTACCTTGCTTGTCCTGCCCCACAGCTGTAGACACAGCCTTCTCCAGGTCCTCAGACACTAGCTTGGAGATCCGTTACAGGATGTCTGTCACCCCGCTGAGCCTGTCCTGCAGGTTAGGGGTCACATCCACTTGAATGTCCTTCATATGACGAATCTCCACCAGCCGAGTCTCCTACAGAGCAAATGAGGAAAATATGATATATGGTTAGTAACAATACAATATGAAAATTTGATCCCAAAGCTACTAACAGCTAACATATATATTTATGTATGTGATCTATGTAAATAAAGGAATATAACACAGGTGTAAAACTGTGAAGGACCATATGGTGGAGGCCTACCCATTTCCCAGGATCATAATAAAAAGTGGATTTGGGTACAGTGTTTATTTCCCCGAAAATCTTTGAAGATTATACCTAAAATAATTAGGCCTACTTCTTTCTACTGCTGATCTGAGACCAGAAGGGTAAAACATAGCAGATATAAATGCAATATATAGAGTAGAAAAGATTGCCTGCCCTCCAAAGAAACATCTGTTCTACATGGTCTATTTCTATCTGAATGTTTCAACTCAATCAAGCATGTTAATTGATCGTTAAGTCATGTTTGTCTGGTAAACGGTCATTAGTGGCCTATATAAGCCTCATACAGGCCACGGGATGACATTACTTGTTGATAATAAAGACTATTCTCATAATCATGGGAGGTGTGAGAGAATTTCTGCTCTTTGTGCTGACTGTGGGGGTCTTCAAAGGTTGGTTCACTAATGTTTTATTTGGATTGAAGGGTTTTGTTTGGGAAACATGTTGAACTTTGTAAGTTGGAGATTCAAATTTGACTGTCTGTTTCTTCCACGTTGGTCATCTTTTTTGTTCACTGCTATTAAATATATGTAGCTATTTTGTGTCAACTCAACTTCTGTCAACTCTTTCTCCTCAGTTTCTTGTTCCCCTGTTGGCAAGTCCCAGAAACAAGATCAAGTCTCTCTGCAGAGGAGACTTGGAGGTAAGCGTTTCTTCCCCTATGTTATCCCATCCCTTCTAGCAATGTTCTTTGCTGCTGTGTTTTAAACTAATTCAACACCGTAGAGTAACCCAGTCTAAATAACAAATGTTTAGAATCTTTTTTTAAACCAGAAGTTATCAAACCCTTTGCTGTTGATTTTGATAATTTGCTTGTGTACCTGAACCTACGTTTTTCAGAGCTGTCATCAAATGACGTCTCCATTGCAGAATGTTAGGCCTGCAACATTCGTTTAGAACTACGTCGGGTTCAGTGGGGTGCAATGTTGCTGAACATTCAAATGGCAATTTGGCCTAGACCGTGTAGAACACCCAAATGTTCCTCTTCTCTTTTTCTCTAGAGTATTTGGAGACAAATGAAGTAGCATCCCAAGACTCTCCAAACTATGGTAGCTCTCTGGCAAACGATGACCTGGCCTCTGCTGAGAAGATGAGACGCTGGTCTGATGACTATGGAAACTCTCCTACTGCCACAACCGCTTCAGAAGCCACAACTGGCACGTCCGACGACGCCGCTTCAGAAGCCACAACTGGCACGTCCGACGACGCCGCTTCAGAAGCCACAACTGGCACGTCCGACGACGCCGCTTCAGAAGCCACAACTGGCACGTCCGACGACGCGCTTCAGAAGCCACAACTGGCACGTCCGACGACGCCGCTTCAGAAGCCACAACTGGCACGTCCGACGACGCCGCTTCAGAAGCCACAACTGGCACGTCCGACGACGCCGCTTCAGAAGCCACAACTGGCACGTCCGACGACGCCGCTTCAGAAGCCACAACTGGCACGTCCGACGACGCGCTTCAGAAGCCACAACTGGCACGTCCGGCAGCGCGCTTCAGAAGCCACAACTGGCACGTCCGACGACGCGCTTCAGAAGCCACAACTGGCACGTCCGGCGACGCCGCTTCAGAAGCCACAACTGGCACGTCCGGCGACGCCGCTTCAGAAGCCACAACTGGCACGTCCGACGACGCGCTTCAGAAGCCACAACTGGCACGTCCGGCCAACGCCGCTTCAGAAGCCACAACTGGCACGTCCGACGACGCCGCTTCAGAAGCCACAACTGGCACGTCCCGACGACGCCGCTTCAGAAGCCACAACTGGCACGTCCGGCGACGCCGCTTCAGAAGCCACAACTGGCACGTCCGGCGACGCGCTTCAGAAGCCACAACTGGCACGTCCGACGACGCCGCTTCAGAAGCCACAACTGGCACGTCCGACGAGCGCGCTTCAGAAGCCACAACTGGCACGTCCGGCGGCGCGCTTCAGAAGCCACAACTGGCACGTCCGACGACGCCGCTTCAGAAGCCACAACTGGCACGTCCGACGACGCCGCTTCAGAAGCCACAACTGGCACGTCCGGCGGCGCGCTTCAGAAGCCACAACTGGCACGTCCGGCGGCGCCGCTTCAGAAGCCACAACTGGCACGTCCGGCGAGCGCGCTTCAGAAGCCACAACTGGCACGTCCGACGACGCCGCTTCAGAAGCCACAACTGGCACGTCCGACGACGCCGCTTCAGAAGCCACAACTGGCACGTCCGACGACGCGCTTCAGAAGCCACAACTGGCACGTCCGGCGAGCGCGCTTCAGAAGCCACAACTGGCACGTCCGACGACGCCGCTTCAGAAGCCACAACTGGCACGTCCGACGACGCGCGCTTCAGAAGCCACAACTGGCACGTCCGACGACGCCGCTTCAGAAGCCACAACTGGCACGTCCGACGACGCCGCTTCAGAAGCCACAACTGGCACGTCCGACGACGCGCTTCAGAAGCCACAACTGGCACGTCCGGCGACGCCGCTTCAGAAGCCACAACTGGCACGTCCGACGACGCGCTTCAGAAGCCACAACTGGCACGTCCGACGACGCCGCTTCAGAAGCCACAACTGGCACGTCCGACGACGCCGCTTCAGAAGCCACAACTGGCACGTCCGACGACGCCGCTTCAGAAGCCACAACTGGCACGTCCCGACGACGCCGCTTCAGAAGCCACAACTGGCACGTCCGACGACGCCGCTTCAGAAGCCACAACTGGCACGTCCGGCGACGCCGCTTCAGAAGCCACAACTGGCACGTCCGACGACGCTCGCTTCAGAAGCCACAACTGGCACGTCCGACGACGCCGCTTCAGAAGCCACAACTGGCACGTCCGACGACGCCGCTTCAGAAGCCACAACTGGCACGTCCCGACGACGCCGCTTCAGAAGCCACAACTGGCACGTCCGACGACGCCGCTTCAGAAGCCACAACTGGCACGTCCGACGACGCCACAACTGGCTACTGAAGCCACGAGAACTACTGATTGTGGTTAATTTATACTCTAGCACAAGTGGGGACGAGTCTGTAGACCAAGCGCCTTCTGTTACTGACCATGCCATTGAGGAACAGTTCACCTCTGCATCTGAGACCCTGTTGACCACAAACATGGATATCTGAAGTGGGACGTACATAGGTGCTCTAGTCCAGGTTGTGTGTAACTGCGTTTGTGTTTTGCCTCAATTAAACAGTAACTTTAATACTTGTGTCCTTAGTTTTGTTTTGAAGGTTCAATGACCTGACTTTAGTAACTGGGGTGATGGCAAAACAGTTTTATTGCATTATAAACATGCTTTGGCATCAGCAATATATTACTACTTCGACCAATTTGTGTTTAAATTACCATTGGACTTTCCTAAGCTACATTTGCTTATGCTAGTAGCATCAAATGATGTAATGGGTTCTAGGTCAATTTAACCTGATGTAGTTTGTTTACTGAGTTGTAGAACTGAGCGCTTGGGGGTGGTGCATATCACGTCTGTAAATGAGGATGTTGCTAGAATTGGGGTTAATGGTGTCAGTGCTGAATGTTGTCAAATTGCATTTAAATTACTCTGCTGAGTGTCTACTAGTCTTGAGTCTACGGACAATTGGTTTCCTACTCGTGAATTCTTACATGTAACACCAGCTCTCATATCATTAGCCAATCGTTTTGGGGGTTGGTCTGCATATGCCAGTAAAAATCCAAACTTTTAGGTTAAAGGCAATGTTAACCTGTCTTAGCTGGCAGGCTGCGATCTGGTCCTAGCTCTCCCAGAGTTGCTTGTAGCGCCTAGGGTTTGTGCGTCGTAGCCTACCGTTTTTAGTCGCCATGAATTCAAAGTGCATGTACACGCAACCTTGAAATACAGTAACAAAATTGACTCCAACTTTTGAGCTACCGGTAGGCCTACCTGCTTTAATACAAAAGGTCTGTGGCAAAGCTTTACTCATTTATGCCGACTGCAAATCCGACCTGAATTGAGCCTGTTTTGAAGCAACACGTTAAAACGGGTATGGCCTATGCAAATGATTTTGTTTGCTACATGGAATCAGTCAGTGTCAATTACTTAGTTTCTGACCAAGTGTTTTTCATGTTGAAAAATAATGCGAGAACAGTATTATGTATTGAATAAAAGTAATAATGGCAGTTTATTTACTTTGAATATATAGTCTGTTTGTGTAGTCCAAAGTCTCACGTTTCATTTATGCTGTGACTTCAGAGATGATCATTTACTTTATTGCTAGAAAACAGATGCAGTAAGTAGGCCTCATAAGATTTTATGTAAAATATAGCCTACCTTAGAATGGCATATTAAATGCGGGTTTAGAATCACGGGCAATTGATCAACTGCGGCGCTATCCATTGTTGAATCTCCGCTTAACTGTTTGATTATTGGAGATTCAGATTAGTTTCCTCTGACAAAATCATAACAATAAGTGAAGTATAAACAGCCACAACCTTCCCAAATTCCCTCGATAGCCAGGTGCAAGGGGAGAGAAAAGTACCAAAATGCATCTTTCAAAAGTAGGCTAAAAAGATTAATTTTTACTGTATTAACCTCATATTTGACCCGTCGGCCATCAGTGCTTCATAGGCCTGTTAAAACTAGGCTACATCAATGAAATGGTGTGGTGACTTTGAGGGAAAATTGTTGATTAAATTGCAACAAATACATAAAGAACCCTTTAGATTGTGCATATTTCTCCATTTAGAGTGGTATAATCATGTCAGATTTTATTTAATGGTATTATATGCTTTTAAATAGCACTTTCGGTTTGAACGGGAATACCGGGAAGCCCGAGAATTTCTTGCAATTTCCTCAGGAAGGAAAATTGGTAGATTCTCTGGAAAATATATGGCCAATGAGGCCTATGCCTACCCTCCTCCCCCAGCCAATGGGATGAACTCCGCGGGACCCCCACCCGAGTACTCCTACCAGGTACGGACGAGACATGGAGACAACTGTTCCTTTAATGTTTGACGAGGAATAAAATACACAAGAATTAAGCTATATACAAGGAGTACCAGTTCCAGATCAGTGTGCAGGGTTACAAGGTATTTGAGGTAGATATTTGTGCCCATTAGCTCTTCCTGGGGTCCAACAAAATTAATTTTTAAAACATTACAATACATTCATTACAGAATTTACAACATAAAGTGTGCCCCCTCAGGCCCATAATCCACTATCACATATCTACAACACAAAATCCATGTGTACGTGTGTGTATAGAACGTATGTTATCATGTGTGTGTATGCATGTTTCTGTGCCTATGTTTGTGTTGCTTCACAATCCCGCTGTTCCATAAGGTGTATTTTTAGAAATGTTTTAAATTTGATTCTACTGCTTGCATCAGTTACCTGATGTGGAATAGAGTTCCATGTAGTCATTGCTCTATGTAGTCCTGTGTGCCTCCCATAGTCTGTTCTGGACTTGGGGACTGTGAAGAGACCTCTGGTGGCAAGGTTGATAGATGTAGCTTTTAAATTGGAACTGAAATTACGAACGCTCAACACCCATGGAATATGGCCGGTGTCAGTAGACATTTGCAAAAAAGCGTAAATTGTTGCCAGCAGCACAGTTGCAGTCACCAACGCTCTGGATAACATAAAAACATCCTAACAAGCTCTTCTAGGGCGAGTAAAATGGTCAGAGTGAGCTGTTCTCTCATTTGTGTCTGGAAGTAGCTAGCAAGCTAGCCAGTTAGCTTGACTGCTGTTGTTAGGACAGGACGCTCGGATCATACCTTAAAGAGATGGGTGGGGCTAAAGCTTGAGAGGGTGTGAACGATGCTGAATGGGTGTAGACAAAGAAGAGGTCTCCATTTATTTATTTCACCTTTATTTAACCAGGTAAGCCAGTTGAGAACAAGTTCTCATTTACAACTGCGACCTGGCCAAGATAAAGCAAAGCAGTGCGAAAAAACAACAACACAGAGTTACATATGGGGTAAAAAAAAAAAATGTCAAAAATACAACAGAAAATATATATACAGTGGTGCAAATGTAGCAAGTTATGGAGGTAAGGCAATGAATAGGCTATAGTGCAAAATAATTACAATAGTATTAACACTGGAATGCTTGATGTGCAAGAGATTATGTGCAAAATATGTGCAATTATGTGCAAATAGAGATACTGGGGTGCAAAAGAGCAAAATAAAAATAAATAACAATAAGTTGTACAAAACATTCAAAGGCAATTTTCTCATAAGTTAGGTTACAAGTTTACCAATTTTCAACGCAGAATTAATTTCTAATTTTTCCTCAACTGTAGTGTATGATACACCATTTTCTAGCTCTGAGTCTCTACTTTTATCCAATGTAAAAAACACAATTTCAAATGTTGCTACAAAATTTTTTTTTTATCAATTTTCATTTTGAGCTACTACAATGAGTTTCAACCGTATTTGTTTTTCAGATTTGCTAACACCTGTCAATGTTGGTAGGGGAAGGGGTGTGTTGGGGTTATCTATTCCTTTCCCAACTGGTAGTCCTAGTGTGTGTGGTGATGTCAATGGTAGTGAAATTTAGTCAATGGTAGGGAAGTTCCTTTAGTCAGTGGGGACAATGCAGCTTCTCATTGTCATCATGCAGTCAACTCACCTAGGCCCCAGGTTGTTAGCACCTCCACTCCTAACCCCAATGACGATGCAGTGCTAATAGGCCAGATGAGTATCATAGTCCAACAGATAGGACAGCAGCTAGCTGATAGCATTATCATGCACTTCAGTTCTAGTAGCCCAACAGGAGCTACAGCCACTAGCCAAAGTGAACCAAGACACAGACCTGACCCTCCAGTTAGCCAAGTTCTAGACTTCTCCCAAGTCCAAGTAGTTGCCCAAAGAAAAGTCAAAGAACCACCTTACTTTAGAGGGGAGAGATAAGACACAATTACATTTGATGAATGGGAAGAGGCCATGATAAACTTTATTAAAAAGGGACACATGAAAATAGAGGAACAGGCCTGAGAGATTCTCATCCATCTCAAGGGAAGAGCAGAAGATGTAGTCTCAATCGGAATCAGGAATAGTGGCATTCTAGCTAACCCAGATGCCATCTATAGTCTCCTCAGGAAGCATTTCAGCTGCAGTCAATACCAGTGGAGGCTCTTCAGAGGAAGAAGGGGAGGGCCATCCTCCTCAGTGAATTTCATGAAAATTAAAATGGTAAAACATTAAAAAAGTGATCCTTTTTACATAAAACTATGCTCAATATAATCACATCACCAAATAACTGATTAAAACACAGTATTTTGCAAAGGTCTACAGTAGCCTCAACAGCACTATGTAGGGTAGCACCATGGTGAAGCCAGAGGACAGCTAGCTTCCGTCCTCCACTGGGTACATTGACAAAACCTAGGAGGCTCATAGTTCTCACCCCCTTCCGTAGAGTTACACAGTAATTATGACAAATTCCGAAGGACGTCCTCCAGCCTATCAAAGCTCCTGCAGCATGAACTAACATGTTGTTCATCCAATCAAAGGATCAGAGAATTAATCTAGTACTAAAAGCATAAGCTACAGTTAGCGAGCACTGCAGTATATAAAATGTGGTGAGTAGTTGACTCAAAGAGAGAGAAAGAGAATAGTTGAAAAGTTTTGAACAAAATAATTTCTTCCAAAATGAAGGAGAAACGAGAGAAATAGCGAGAGAGAGATTTCATCATTTCTTTTTCACTTTCACTTACTTAGCTAGGAAATGCAGCTTGCTAGTTTAGCATACTGAAACACCCTGCTCAAACAGAGGGATGCTATGTTAGCTAGGTGGCTATGACTTTCCAACACAACACTGGAACTCTTCCAAGTCAAGATAAGCTTTTGGTATTACTAATTTATTGCCACTGGGGTCCGCCGGTGTAACTGCTTACTGACTGTACACTAATGTTACTGCATGATTGTAGCGTGTTTACTAATGCGTTAGTTCTATTAGCTATGCTGACTATGACGTTACTTATGGGGACAACAATGTAGGCTGGGTTTAGCGGTTTGGCTTGGAAAGGTTTCTTCGCCTGGTCACATACAGCTGATGTGTTGTGCATTGAATTCCACAAGCGAAGGGAAGAGAAGGAAAAACAACGTGTCTGTTATGAAAGTGAACTCTGTTTACGTGTTTCAGGGGTGTATTCATTCCGCCGATTCTGTTGAAAATGGTTTCATAAACGGAAGCAAATGGAACAAAACAGGGATAAACATACATGAATTTGTCCAATAGAAACTCTAGTTTGCAACTGTTGGACTACTAATGATTACACCCTATATCAGCTAGATGCAGGCAAGAGTGTGTAAGGCGGTATTGAATGTCACTCTCTGTCACCTCAAATTTGTCTCTCGACATGTGCAGAGACGTGTTGGTAGAAGTGAGGTAGAACGGTTGTACTGTAAGTCTCTCCGCGTTAAAGTCTCTGCCCACTAGAAACGCTGCCTCTGGGTGTGCGGTTTATTGTTTGTTTATCACCTGTCAACGTTGCGTCAATTCAAATCTGGCATTAGGAACAAAAGAGGTCAACACGACTTCTAAGATATACTAGTTATTTTAATTAATGCAAAAACCTTCAATGGTAAATATGATGTTTCGTATATACGGGCTCCTTGAAATACCTCGCAGGGCACTTCAGAGAACTAAATCCATTGTTTTAGATTCTTCCTCAAATACTCTTAGAGAGAGAGAGTTTCCCACCTCTCTGCTGGCCAATCAGAGTAGACGCTTGAGCGTGGTTTAGACTTACTCAGCCAATCAATCAATTTTATTTTATATAGCCCTTCATACATCAGCTGATATCTCGAAGTGCTGTACAGAAACCCAGCCTAAAACCCCAAACAGCTAGTAATGCAGGTGTAGAAGCACGGTGGCTAGGAAAAACTCCCTAGGAAGGCCAAAACCTAGGAAGAAACCTAGAGAGGAACCAGGCTATGAGGGGTGGCCAGTCCTCATCTGGCTGTGCCGGGTGGAGATTATAACAGAACCATGCCAAGATGTTCAAAAATGTTCATAAATGACAATCATGGTCAAATAATAATCAGGAATAAATCTCAGTTGGCTTTTCATAGCCGATCATTAAGAGTCCGTTGGCGCACTGGCTGTTCCCCACCTCTTAGCGCATCCCTGTTTCCAGGTATACGTTTATCATAACAACCTGTCATAATGAGAAGTGCCAGCTCCCCTAGACACCATTCCTATGTCCAAGGAAGGTTCACAGATCACAAAGAACCAGTATAGTCTAGTATTTGGAGACACAAATCCTTATCTCATTTTACCCCCTAAAACAGCTCTTCACATCAATCACAGCTTGCCAGGTGACACAACCTACATCAGCACAGTCCAGAATGCATTCTTTCTAAGTTAGTCATCCCATCAATTAGGAGAATAATAATCCCCCATAATCCCCCTTTTCACACCCACTGGGTGTGATTCAAAATAAGAAAACACAGGGTGTCATTCATTATAATACAATACAAACAAAAATAATCACACTTTTATTAATAGGCTATGATGATACTAAAAAATAAAAACCCTCAGTCCATCTACACCCAACTTGCAAATTGTTACCAGTCACCAAGGAACTTCAAACCATAAAACACAGGATTAATAGAACACAAAACATAAGACTATTAAAACATAAAACACAAACAGAGAAGTATATTTTGGCCCCCTTTAGACACCCTCTAGTGTCACTCCACCAAGCCTGGTAGGTCATATCCTTAATTCCTTAGGTCGGAGTCCAGGATTGGGCCGTTTCTCACCATCTGTTGGGAAACCACCTTCCCCATCTCCTTTCTCACCAAACCTCAGACACAGGAAATAAGACAACATCCACAAAGAACAAGTATACCCATAGAAGCTATAACTTCACCCAGAATAGTTACAACAATAGTTTTCCATTTACCAAATATGTTATCAAACCAACCGTTTATGGAGCTATCAATACCAGAGTTCTCAGCCAATTCGTTCGTCAGCGTAGTTACTCCCCTGAAGCTCTTTTGTCACGGACCCGTCCGGTGCTATGTTGTTTGAGGATGAAAATACAGCACATAGATCCAAACAGAACACAAACTCTGCCCCGCTCAGCCAAAAGCATATCTAAAGCTATTCTATTCTGCCATGTCATTAAGCTAGTTGCCGCTGTCTGCTCAGCTAATCCCTTTAATGCATCACGAGTGTGGTTTATAAATCTTTGCTGGTTATAGTAAATATAATTTATCCAATCTACGTTTTTATTAATTGTTGACCACCAAAAAATACTTGATTCAAACTCAGCTGCGATCTGATTCCTAGCTTTGAATTGTTCTGGAACCCCTCGAGGTACTCCTATCCCATCAATATATTTATCCTTTCATCAAAGGATCCCGGGAGGAGGTCCCACTTTCTACGTGACAACTCACCAGTCTCTGACACGTTTGATTGTTTACATATGTAGGTGAGTTCACAATCAGTTATCACCACACAACCATCAGATGTCAGCACGGGCCTGGTTTTGGTTCCTAAAATCCTCTGGCTACAACAAAGAGGAGAGATTAGTCATGGTCTCTTTTAGTTGTGATATTCTCTGTGTGGGAGCAGGAGCTAAGATGCCCTACTCTGTATCCTATCTTACCAGTCCTAGAAAAACAATTAGAACCCCCTGAGACTTCAAACATAGGCAACCTAGGTCGGAATTACTTTGTTTTCGGGGGATAGAGATAGTTCAAGTTACTACAAGACTCTTTCACCACATTCCCAGGTGGCTTGCATGGAGGATAAACCTAACAGAGAGTTAAAGCCTGTCAAGGGGAACGGAGCAGTTGTTAACCTTGGTTTGGCTGTCCCACAGGCATAACAGTCCTCTTTAGACATTTCTTACCGTATACTAAATCCATTCCAACCACCGGTCAAGATTCCTACGGTTTGTACTATCTTTACCACAGCCCCGGTCTCACTACCTCCCTCAGAGAGGTTTACTCTATAGGGTGCCCCAGTTGAAGAGGATATCTCACTTGTTCAGGTCTGTAACCTGTTTTAGCATAATTCAGACTTTCAGACAGTACCTACCCTTATATGGGTCGCACTGCCATTTCTGGTAATTCCCTACTTTCACAATACTACACCTGTCCCTAAACTGTGTATGGAGATTGATTCTTTCTCCTAACTCTGTGTTTGTTCGTCAGGTGTAACTGGGTTTACCTTTTTGCAGTGTGTGACATGCACCCAGGTGGATCTAATAGGACTTGATAGGGCCCTTCCCAACAGGCCTGCTTCCAGTTTTTCTTCTTTTAGGGACTGGATGCTCACCCAGTCTCCTGGTGAGATAGAGTGGGTCACCTTCTCCTTTAGTTCACCTGTGGGGCTCCCGGAACCCAGAAGCAGACCAGGACAAGGTAAGTTGAAACGAAGGTGAGTGTTTATTTACAAATTCAAGAGTGATGCTGAATAATCCAGGGAACAGAGCGGGCGGCGTTGATTAGTTGTTGGGGGTGCAGTGGTTGATCCAATCATGGCTCGGCATCCGCCGACCACCAGGCAGAGGTAGGATGAAGGTTCCGGACGAGTGACTGCAGATGGAACAAAACGGAGGTAAGTAAACAACAAACCAACAAGGTGCAAAACAACAAAACTAACGCTAGAAGCTCTAAGACTGATACTCTGGTAAACCTACTGTTCATGGCTAACGATCCGGCAGGGAATGGATGTTAGGCCAGAGCCTAAGAAGGGTGATGATCAGGACCAGGTGTGCAGATTGCTGATGGGATGCAGGTGCGGAAATCAAGAGAGCTCCCCGGAGCGTTCCAGAACCCTCGGGAAACTGGAGATCACGAGCAGAAAAACTAGTCCACAGACAGGACCCGACTCAGACTGCCGGGATCGTTACAGTACCCCCCCTCCGGCGAACGCCACCGGGCGGACTCCCGGAGCGCCAGGATGGAGGCGGTAGAAGTCACGGATGAGGTCAGCATCTAGGATCTGTCGCCGCGGAATCCAACTCCTCTCTTCAGGACCATACCCCTCCCAGTCCACGAGATACTGGAAACCCCGGCCCCGCCGTCTGGAATCCATGATGCGTCGCACCGTGTAGGCAGGACCACCTCCGATCATCCGAGGAGGAGGAGGAGGAGGCGGAGGAGGCAACAGAGGACTGAGGAAAACAGGCTTGAGGCAGGAGACATGAAAGGTGGGATGGACTCTGAGCGTCCTCGGGAGTTTGAGTCGAACTGCCACCGGATTGATCACCTTCTCCACCACAAACGGACCAATGAACTTCGGTAACAACTTCCCTAGACTCAGTCCGTAGAGGAAGATCCCGTGTGGCCAACCAGACCCTATCTCCGATGGTATAGGTGGGAGCGGGGATCCGGCGACGATTCGCCTGGAGCTGATACCGGTCCGAAACTCTAAGGAGTGCCTTTCTGGCCCGATGCCAGGTCCGGTGGCAACGACGAATATGGGCCTGAACAGAAGGCACTGAGAGCTCCTTCTCCTGAGAAGGGAACAAGGGAGGTTGGTAGCCATACAGGCACTGGAAGGGAGACATCCCAGTGGCAGATGTAGGGGAGAGTATTGTGGGCATACTCAACCCAAGGCAACTGAGAGACCCAGGAGGTGGGGTTGGAAGAGGCCAGGCAGCGTAGCGTGGATTCCATCTTCTGGTTGGCTCTCTCCGCCTGACCATTAGATTGGGGGTGAAAACCAGATGTGAGACTGACTGTAGCTCCAATGGCCAAACAGAAGGACTTCCAGACAGCAGAGGTAAACTGAGGGCCACGGTCGGAAACGATATCACTGGGCAAACCGTGGACCCTGAAAACCTCCCCTAACCAGGATCTCGGACGTCTCCGAGGCAGAGGGAAGCTTGGCAATTGGCACAAAGTGGGCGAACTTGCTGAATCTGTCCACGATAGTCAGAACGACCGTGTTCCCCTCAGAAGCGGGCAACCCAGTGACAAAGTCCTGGGCCAGATGCGACCATGGTCGCCGGGGAATAGGAAGGGGGTGAAGTAGTCCAGAGCTGGGCCGATTGGTACTCTTATTCTGCGCACACACTGGACAGGCAGCAACATAACCCCGAGTATCTCGGCCATGGCAGGCCACCAAAAACGTCTGCGAAGAAACGCCATCGTCCGAGCCACGCCAGGGTGACAAGCCATCTTGCTGGCGTGGGACCATTTGAGGACCGCAGGACGAACCGACTCAGGCACAAACAACCGACCGGGTGGACCGTTACGGGACCGGGCTGCGTCCGAAGGGCCGCCATCACCTCCTCCTCAATCTTCCACCTAACAGCTCCCCACGACGCAGTTCCGGGGGAGAATTGTCTCGGTCTTGGACCCACTCTCCTCCGTCTTGGAGAACATCCGAGACAAGGCGTCCGCCTTGCCGTTCTTAGATCCAGGTCGGAACGTCAGGGAAAAAATTGAATCGTCCGAAAAACAACGACCACCTGGCCTGACGGGGAGTTGAGACGTCTAGCCGATTGCACGTAAGCAAGATTCTTGTGGTCAGTCCAGACAATAAACGGTTGCTCCGCCCCCTCCAACCAGTGGCGCCACTCCTCCAAGGCAAGTTTCACCGCGAGAAGCTCCCGGTTACCCACATCGTAATTCCTCTCCGCAGGCGAAAGGCGACGAGAGTAGTAGGCGCAGGGATGGAGTTTACTGTCCGTGGAGCATCGCTGCGACAGGATGGCGCCAACTCCCACATCAGACGCGTCCACTTCAACGACGAACTGACGGGCCGTGTCCGGTTGAGAGAGAATCGGTGCGTTGGTGAATCGCCTCTTCAAATCCAGAAACGCTCGATCCGCCTCCGGATTCCACTTGAAGCTCCTGATACTGGAAGTCAAGGCAGTTAACGGAGCGGCCACACGGCTGTAATCCCGGATGAATCTGCGGTAGAAATTCGCAAACCCCCAAAAATCTCTGGAGCTGCAATCTCGTACCGGGCTGGGCCCATTCCAGAACCGCTCTAACCTTCTCCTGGTCCATCCTAATCTCTCCCCTGGAGATGATGTACCCGAGAAAGGATGTCGTGTGGGCGTGAAACTCGCACTTCTCGGCCTTCACGAACAGGCGATTCTCCAACAATCGCTGCAGAACCTGCCGGACATGCTGGACGTGGTCGGAAGGTTCCTTCGAGAAGATCAGAATGTCATCCAGATAAACAAACACAAAGAGACCGATCATATCTCTCAGGACGTCGTTCACCATACTCTGGAATACCGCTGGAGCATTGGTCAGTCCAAACGGCATCACCTGATACTCGAAGTGACCCATCGGTGTATTGAAACCCGTCAACCACTCGTCTCCCTCTCTGATCCGGACCATGTGATACGCATTGCGTAGGTCTAGCTTGGTGAACACCGTAGCACCCTGTAAGGAGTCGAAGGCAGAACTCATCAAGGGCAGGGGATACTTGTTCTTGACCGTGATGTCATTCAACCCCCGATAATCAATACACGGTCGAAGAGAGCCATCCTTCTTACCCACAAAGAAGAATCCTGCCCCCAGGGGTGATGACGAGGGACGAACGAGACCAGCAGCTAGGGACTCCTTGATGTAGGTCTCCAAAGCCTCACGTTCAGGGCGGGAGATACTGTATAACCTTCCCTTGGGGTAGACAGCTCCAGGGAACAGGTTGATGGCACAATCATATGGTCGGTGGGGAGGGAGTGACAGAGCCTTCTGCTTACTGAACACTTCCCCCAAATCGTGATATGTCTCGGGAACCAGGGACAAATCTGGGGGTTTAGCCTCAATCACCTGACTGGGAACCGAATGGGGACAGGCAGTCTTGAGACAGTTAGCATGACAATCAAGGCTCCAACTCGTTACCTTGCCCGTCACCCAATCGAACGTGGGATTGTGTTCCTTCAGCCAGGGGTATCCAAGGACCAGAGGAACATGGGAAGACGGCAGAATGAAGAATGAAATCATCTCCGAATGATTCCCCGACAACAGCATCTTAACCGGTTCAGTCCTCATCGTGATACGTGCCAGACTACTGCCGTTCAGAGTGGTCGCTTCAATGGCTTCCGGCAATTGCTCCTTGGAAAGCCCCAGCTGTTCCACCAACTCGGCATCAAGAAAGCTTCCATCGGCACCTGAATCGATAAAAGCGTTAATCGCTAAGCTCTGATTCCTGTTCACAAGGGTAGCCGGGAAACGGGGTCTGACAGAGGTATTGAGAGGTCAAAACTGGCTCGCTAAAAGTCCTCCCAACTTTAGCGAGCCGCGCAGTTTGACGACCGCCGGGAACAGGTGGCGAAGTAATGTCCCGAACCACCACAGTAGAGGCAACAGTTAGTCCCTACGTCTGAGTTGGCGTTCCTCCTTGGTTAACCCGTGCCGCCCTACTTGCATTGGTTCCGAATCGGGAGACAGGACCTCTCCACTAATCCTGTGTGGTGGACGATGATCGACGTATTCTGGTCCAATCCCGACCCGACTGGAACCTGAGAAGCTGATCGATTGGACGGACCCCATTGCTTCTCCCTCCTTCGCTCTCGGACTCGATTATCCACCCGAATAGACAAGGCTACCAAGCTGTCCAGGTCACTAGGCTCCGGATAGGAGATCAACTCATCCTTGAGCTGCTCCGACAGACCCTGGTAAAAGGCCGCTTGCAGAGACTCCTCATTCCACCCACTCTCCACAGCCAACGTCTTGAACTCGATCACGAAGTCGGCCACGCTGCGAGTTCCTTGGTGAAGCGAAAACAGGCGCCTAGCTGCGTCCCTCCCTCGGACGGAATGGTCGAAAAGCTTCCTCAGCTCGGCCGTGAACCCCTGGTATGAAGCCATGCAGGGGTCTTGTCGTTCCCAAACGGCTGAAGCCCACTCCAGCGCTCGACCACGCAGCAACTCAATCACAAAGGCTATCCTAGCCTTGTCTGTGGCATAAGAGTAGGGCTGTAGATCGAACACTAACCCACACTGCATAAGGAAAGAACGGCATCTTCCCAGCTCCCCCTCATACTTATCCGGCGTCGGAACCTTGGGCTCACGGAAGGACACCGCTCCAGACGCGGCAGGCGAGATGGGTGAAACCGGTAGTGGATCCTCCACCGGAAACTTGCGCTGGTTCTGGACCTCCGTCAGACCGGTAGAAAGGTTCCGAACTGCCAACGCGATCTCCTGTAGCTCCGTGCTATGATGGCCCAACATCTTCTCCTGATGGGTAATGGCATGGCGAACAGAGTCCAGGTCCGCTGGGTTCATTACTGGCCGGATCGTTCTGTCACGAGTTACAAAGCCAGAACCCAGAAGCAGACCAGGACAAGGTAAGTTGAAACGAAGGTGAGTGTTTATTTACAAATTCAAGAGTGATGCTGAATAATCCAGGGAACAGAGCGGGCGGCGTTGATTAGTTGTTGGGGGTGCAGTGGTTGATCCAATCATGGCTCGGCATCCGCCCGACCACCAGGCAGAGGTAGGATGAAGGTTCCGGACGAGTGACTGCAGATGGAACAAAACGGAGGTAAGTAAACAACAAACCAACAAGGTGCAAAACAACAAAACTAACGCTAGAAGCTCTAAGACTGATACTCTGGTAAACCTACTGTTCATGGCTAACGATCCGGCAGGGAATGGATGTTAGGCCAGAGCCTAAGAAGGGTGATGATCAGGACCAGGTGTGCAGATTGCTGATGGGATGCAGGTGCGGAAATCAAGAGAGCTCCCCGGAGCGTTCCAGAACCCTCGGGAAACTGGAGATCACGAGCAGAAAAACTAGTCCACAGACAGGACCCGACTCAGACTGCCGGGATCGTTACAGGGTGTGGTTAATAAACTACCTTCACACATACATGTTCAGCTCTCAATTTCTATTGTTGTTTTTTTTCTTAATATTTATTATTTAATCCTATCATTATTATTTAATCCTATCACTCCCCCTTTTTTGACACATGATTTGCCCATGTGTCAATATTACTACCTTCCTAAACAATCCCTTATGTAATTTATCATCCAATTGCCATGCCTTTCATTTTTGAGATTGTCTTTTGCTTCTTTATTGCTCCTCCCACTTCCTTTGTCTTTTATGGCAGCTAAATTCGACTTTCATCCAGTTCAGAATCAATTAGTAATCCAATCATCAATCTCTTATCTTGTAAAAACACTCATGTTTAGTTCAAACTCTGTTCTACCCAGGCTCTCCCGGGCTTGACCTGAAGACTGATTGTTGGACATGACAAGTCCATATTTAGGTCACCTAAGTCTTCTGCCTAGCAACAAAGAATAAAAACCTCTATGTTCATGATTAACCCAGTTATATCTAATAGCCCACCAAAAAACCTCATCATCTTTAAATCACGACCAATGTCATATCCCTCTTTACTCTCTACCATTTGGATAACATCCCTGATGTATGTATGCCTCCTTAGAGTTCCAAATTATTTTACCTTGGGCTGCCATTGCCTTCCCCATAGTTAAGATCACTTAATTTACCCGTATGCAGTACATAATGGAGTACCGAAGCTTTACAGCAGTTTATCATTACCAAAAAGCTCATCATTTGTTTTTTGTTTAACGGTTTTGGCGCTTCAAGTATAGCAGTTTTCCTGGATGAGTTTAACATTCGCCCCTCCTGAGTTATAGTGTGTCCTAGGTAAATGACCTCGCTCTGCCAAAGTTGAAGTTTCTTTTTGCTCACTTTGTGTCCCTGTTCTGCCAGGAAGGTTAACAATTGGATTGTATCCCTCTTACATCCCTCCTGAGTGGGATTAGCCAATAGAATATCATCTACATAAACTAACATTTGGCTTCCTTCCCTAGGTTCCAACTTTCCCAAATTCCTAGTTATAGCCTGGGCAAAGATTGTAAGACTTTCCGAGTAGCCTTGAGGCATCCTAGCGTAAGTCCATTTCCTTCCCTGAAAAGTAAAGCCAAACCATCCCTGACTATCCGGATGAACTGGGATACTAAAGAAAGCATTAGCTAAATCTATCACTGTAAAATAGGAGTTCTCTGGTTTCAATTGGTTCAGCAATGTATGTGGATCTGGTACACATGGACCTCGGGAATTATATTTCTATTAACCCCCTGCAAGTCCATGACCATCCTCCAGTTGGCGCTAGGTGCCGCCTTTTTAACAAGAAATACTGGAGAGTTGCATTGTGCCTCATCTCCAGGAATTATCACCCCTCCCTTAAGTAAATGCTGAAATGTAGGTGTTATCCCTTTTATTGCTTCTGGTTTCATAGGATATTGCTTTTGGCATGGTCTATGATCGGATCGAGGAATCACTTGTACTGGAGCTACCCCCTTAATTAGTCCTACATCGGCTGGTCCTTGTGACCATCATTTGAACGGAATTGCTGCTAACTCAGCCTCCTGTTCCTGAGTTAAGAAAATCTCTTCCTGTCATCCGTTAAAACTTATCTCCAGGTGGACCCCGGGCAGGGTTTTTGCTCTCCAATTCAACTTTCTTCTATATCTCGCAGTGGAGTGGCCACACTGATCCCCATTTGGTGTATTCTGCCAGTCAGTAATGTTTTCCCCCTGTTTTATCCATTTTCCTAGTGATAACCATTCCTCTGAATGTTCTTTCACTAGGGCAACATGGGAGCTCCACCTTTCTCTGTACAGCCTCTGGCTCTGTGAACCCATTTTAACCCAATTTGAAAAACAACAACCACAAATAGCCAGGCCTCACTTAATTTGGTAGCTCACTTTTATGACCTAAATACTGCCTAACTGAGATGAGCTAATCTCTTTCTCCTGGTTATAATCTAAATATGGTAGTATACACAAAACATGATACAGATATCCCCAGTCTTAACCCATCAATAATTGTTTGTATCAATCTAATTCCTCATAACTAATCCATTAAACCACTCAAAATTCCTCGAGTATACAATAATTATTTAATTGATTACCCTAACTCTGTTACATGTGATCTCATCTCAAATGATCCATTATCAATTATTTGTTCAACCCCCTAGGAAAATCTGTCTCCCCTTCTATTGTTCCTGTCCCCCCAATTTCACCAATCCATAACCCACCACAGGTTTGCGCTATTCCCCCAGCACAACAGCCAATGCATATATCATATTTGCACTTGACATCCCCGTAACCAAAATAAATTATCGTTCTAGAATGTACCAACAATTTTATATTTTCCCGCTAACCCATTTCAGTTCGCTATTCCATTTCTTTAACTGTTCTCTCTGATTAGGCCCTAATTAATAAAACAAATACTTGCTATCGTTGATCAGCATACACTTAATGACATTCCTACCATCTGAACTATGTACTGTCTCTTACATCTCCTCCCCCTCTCCTGCTCCTTCCTACATTATAAGGGAGGCGCGGGAAACTTCCCTACAATCTTCCTTCTTAGGAAATAATGTCATTCGTACTTGTAACATATTTTCATAGACCTATCTAGAATACTACTAAAGCTATCTTATGCAACTTTTATTACACGTAAAAACTCTCTCTCTCTCCACCCACTCCCTATTGAATAAGTGAGTTTTTAACCCCCAACCATGCTCCAAATCTTCCATTTAGCATTAACCAACCAAATACTCCATCGTACCCATTCAATCAACACATCAGCAGTGGAATGTACACTCATAAATGCAGATTGTTACTCCATGCCTTGAAATGATAAATAGATTTCCACCAATAGCACCATTAATGATTTCTCATCTTACCCTCTGACACAAAATGAAGTTCCCTCACTGTACTACGTTAGCTCTACCATGATAATTAGTTCAATTGAACCCTCCATCTGCTTTGTACTATATTATACATTACGTCTAAAACAACATTAGTTATGGTCAGTTTATTCCACCATCACATGATCCAACAACGCCACAACCTTAAACTCATATGGGGCGGCAGGCAGCTTAGTGACCAATAGCGCCGCGCCAACAACCGAGAGGTCGCGGTTCCAATCCCCGAGCCGACCAGGCGAAAAACCTGCCGATGTGCCCTCGAGCAAGTCACTCAACCCCAATTGCTCCCATAAATCGCTCTGGACAAGAGCGTCCGCCAAATTACCAAAAATGCAAATGTAAATGTTCTCTACTTTCTCACCCATGACGTACGTCTACGTTCGGGTGAGCAAGTTTAGAACATCTCTCGTCAGAAACCCACATGCACCTCTCAAATAATCACCCCGTGTGGCGATCCCAGCCAACTCCCAGTCTTTCCTGGCTCCAAAAGCCACACTTTCACTCCCTCCAGCCCCTCCCCTCGCAACTCTACCTTCCGTGTCCTCTGAGGAGCTGTGTTTCTTGTTTTCAATATTCTGCCGTTAATTAAGGTACTTTAGTCTATTTATTTAAATCAAATAATTCCCACCTAATTAGTTAAAGTTGGTGACGTTTATATTTAAAACGATAAACCGAATTATTTCAGTCTAATTGTTTGAAAGCAGTATTCTTACAGTGCCACACATCAAATGGTAAATCAAAACAAATAAACCAAAGTGTTTCAATTATTTAACCAATGGTTGTTATATCAAATCAAGCGCTAAACCATATTACTTCAATTTACTTATTTAAAACTAGTGTTATGCTATGTCAAACATTAAACATTACAATTCAATTATATCAGTTCAAACGTTTCAGTTTAGTCATAAAGTTATTGATTATTTTACCTTCATATTCCCATTTGTTATTAACGGGTTATACGGTTTAAGCAACCACAAACCCAACAGTTATTCACAAATGATACAGTTTGGACAGCCACAGACGTCTTAATATACAGGTTTATTATTTTTAATAACCCCTATTCACTATTTTATTTCGTCTGTGATCATTCGCGCACTCATGCATACCACAACACCCAGTGTCCCCCTGATCCTAGCCGTATCTAGCCCTCTGATACGTGTCAGTAGCGTAACACTATCTAAAATGTAAGTGTCCGTTATGATCCTAGCCGTATCTCAGTGGATATGTGCCACAACGTTACACTTTGATCAATTAATCCCTGTATCTCACAGTTCCACCATTTGTGGTCCAGAGACTTCAGTATTTTCCTCAGAACCTAGCCATATCTCTCTGGATATGTGTCAAAGGAACCATACTCAACTAAAATTTTGGCGCTCCTCTGATCCTAGCCATATCTCGATGGATATGTGTCAGTAGCCAGCCCCCTTGGCCAATAACTCCCTGTGTCCACAGTTCTCACCCCTGGTGATCCTAGCCTGGGGACTTCAGTATTTTCCTCAGAACCTAGCCATATCTCTCTGGATATGTGTCAAAGAAACCATACTCAACTAAAATTTTGGCGCTCCTCTGATCCTAGCCATATCTCGATGGATATGTGTCAGTAGCCAACGCCCTTAGCCAATAATTCCCTGTGTCTCCAGTTCTCACCCCTGGTGATCCTAGCCTGGGGACTTCAGTACTATTTCCTGATGCTAGCCGTACCTAGCCTTCTGGTACGTGCCGGTGAAACAATACTCTACGGTACCAAGGTTTAACATCACATTCACCACAGGTTTACATGTCACAATATTGTGCTTATCTACTCATAATAGTTTCATAATTTAGTTCACTTACATCAGACAGTTGTTTCACAAAATTAATTTGAATAAAGCCAATGTGCAGATCTTTAGTTATTTAACAATAGGTATCTGCTTACCTTTTTTTTTTGTAGTCCGGACTTTTTGTGAAACACACAGTCCAATGAAAGAAGTGACCAAATGGGCCGGACAATACCCAGCGTAGTCAATTTACCAGATCACGTCGGAAGTCACCAATTGTCAAAGTTGCGTCAATTCAAATCTGGCATTAGGAACAAAAGAGGTCAACACGACTTCTAAGATATACTAGTTATTTTAATTCATGCAAAAACCTTCAATGGTAAACATGATGTTTCGTATATACGGGCTCCTTGAAATACCTCGCAGGGCACTTCAGAGAACTAAATCCATTGTTTTAGATTCTTCCTCAAATACTCTTACAGAGAGAGAGTTTCCCACCTCTCTGCTGGCCAATCAGAGTAGACGCTTGAGCGTGGTTTAGACTTACTCAGCCAATCCGTTGGCGCACTGGCTGTTCCCCGCCTCTTAGCGCATCCCTGTTTCCAGGCATACGTTTATCATAACAACCTGTCATAATGAGAAGTGCCAGCTCCCCTAGACACCATTCCTACGTCCAAGGAAGGTTCACAGATCACAAAGAACCAGTATAGTCTAGTATTTGGAGACACAAATCCTTATCTCATTTTACCCCCTAAAACAGCTCTTCACATCAATCACAGCTTGCCAGGTGACACAACCTACATCAGCACAGTCCAGAATGCATTCTTTCTAAGTTAGTCATCCCATCAATTAGGAGAATAATAAATCCCCCATACACCCCATACAGTTTGTTGAGTGCCAAAGTTGTGTTGGCTTGGTAGATAAAAAGGTCTGCAGCTTACCATAAGCTATTGTATATTAGGCGAACAAAATCTTGAGATTTACTTCACACTGGAAGCAGCGCACCAGTTGTTAATGG